>NW_018480000.1:166915-211581 GCF_002113885.1 Mizuhopecten yessoensis | reverse complement strand
TGAAAGTAGCAGGATTCTTGTTCAAAACAAGTTCTTTAATCTATAACAAAAGAATGTAATTCTAAATATCAGAATTTCAAATTTTTCTGTGAAAGTAGCAGGATTCTTGTTCAAAACAAGTTCTTTAATCTATAACAAAAGAATGTAATTCTAAATATCAGAATTTCAAATTTTTCTGTGAAAGTAGCAGGATTCTTGTTCAAAACACGTTCTTTAATCTATAACAAAAAAATGTAATTCTAAATATCAGAATTTCAATTTTTTCTGTGAAAGTAGCAGAGCTACTATAAACAAGAGGCCCAAGGGCCTGAATGGTCAACTGATCACGAGTTATATTATCATGTATAAATAGTTTTCATTGTTGAGGTGTGAAATTGAAAACAAAAAGAATTGCATGACTTGTCATGTTACTAAAGGAAAACAATTGTTAAAATCTCTTTAAATGAATTAGTTTGCTATTGAATGAGACATTTCATATCTATATATTGTAATGTTGCCAGTTTTTCTCATAAATGCCAAACCCTGGGTAGGTCAGGATCTTTCTGATACTATTTGATAATGTATTTAATTTCAATTTCATAATTATTCCGACCCAATTAGAATTATTTCTTGCAGAAAATGAACTATAGTTAAAAGCGTTATTTCTCTATATTAACTAAAGTAAAATCTACCATCTACCCAAGGGAGATACCCCAAGGGTGACACTAACAACTCAGATTATGCACCTATACTCATGTAAAGGGCCCTTTCATCCATGAAACAAACTTGATTTTTGTACATCTGAATGTGGAGAAGATTTCTTTAAATTTGATCCATTTTCCTGTTTTGGCCCTGCCCCTCTGGCCCTGAGAGAGGGGCAGCATCTTATCCTCTTATCCATCTTACTGACATCTCATTACAAATATTGCAACCAATTCAAGTTTGAATCATTTCCAGCTGAAAATGGTCAAATTTTACCCAAAATGTTATTTCCCTAAATTAACTTAAGTTAAAAAACCTTACCTCCTCCCAAATGGAGAGCAGATGACCCAGGGGTAATGAATTTAAATTCAAACAGCTACTAAACTGTACAGTTAAAGAAGGATTTGTTCAAGAGTTTTGGGTTACCTACCTTTGTGACAACCTTCAAATATTGTCCACGCTTGAGCGTATGGACATCAAGGTCATCAACAGATTTTCGAATGACCATCTACAATAAACAGAGCAATAAGAATCATCTTGCTATCAGACAGAACACACACTGGATGATAAGGTCTATATAATCTGTTATTGTCACAACATCAAAGCTGCAACCTTGTGTTAGAATATCAGTAAAAAGGGGTAAACTGTTAACACTAGGGTCAGCAACAATATATTAAAGTGTGACGATATTTCAAATACGGTACGATACACAATATTTTTTGGGGAAGGCTATGTAACACCCTCAATATTTTCAGGATTTGTCGTTTCTGAATAAAGTCTACTGATATCTGTTCCATCACAGTGAGTGACAGCTTCAGCTCGGGATGCATGTTGAGAGAAGTGAATTGGGTGAAACTTTGAAGTCATGCCCAATTTGGACCAAGTCTATTTCCTGTTGTAATATTTCAATTAAAAATTTGCAACATTATTTAACTATATGTATTGTGACACACATTGTATCGTGACCACAGTATTGTGATACGAATCGTATCGTAACCACAGTATTGTGATATGTATTGTATTGTGACTACAGTATTGTGATATATATCGTAGTGACCACAGTATTGTGACCACAGTATTGTGATATGTATTGTATTGTGACTACAATATTGTGATACGTATCGTATCGTGACCAAAATATCGTGATATGTATCATACTGTGACCAAAGTATTATGATACATATTGTATCATGACCACAGTATTGTGATATGTATCATACCGTGACCAAAGTATTATGATACATATTGTATCGTGACCAAAGAATCCTGATACGTATCGTATCATGACCACAGTATTGTGATATGTATCATACCGTGACCAAAGTATTATGATACATATTGTATCATGACCACAGTATTGTGATATGTATCATACCGTGACCAAAGTATTATGATACATATTGTATCCTGACCACAGTATTGTGATACCTATCGTATCATGACCACAGTATTGTGATATGTATCATACTGTGACCAAAGTATTATGATACATATTGTATCGTGACCAAAGTATCCTGATACGTATCGTATCATGACCACAGTATTGTGCTACGTATTGTATCGTATCCACAGTATTGTGATATGTATCGTATCGTGACCAAGGTATTGTTATACGTATCGTGACCGCAGTATTGTGATACTATTGTATCATGACCACAGTATTGTGATACGTATTGTATTGTGACCACAGTAATGTGTCATGACCACAGTATTGTAATACGTGTCGTATCATGACCACAGTATTGTAATACGTATCGTGACCACAGTATTGTGATACTTATCATATCATGACCACAGTATTGATATGTATTGTATGGTGACTTCAGTATCGTATCGTGACCACAGTATCGTGAAACTATCATATTGTCATGTTTATGTATTATTGAAGCCCTAGTTAACACTTTTAGCAGATCGTTTTTTTCATAATAATAATAATCTGAGGTTCTTATATACCACTTTATCACAACCAAGTTCGTAGGTAGTTTCAAAGCGGTTCACAAATTATTATCCGTGGTTATAGGGCCTTTATCTTTCTCAACTCCCTGGGGAGCATACAGCTGGTGCTAGCATTCAACAATGCTAGCACTGCCCTGAGTGAATCATGTACTTATTTACAGCTGATTAGACTGGAACAAGCAGAGCAAAGTATCTTGTTCAAAGATACAACACAGTGCTGTGACATGACTCGAACCCGCAACCGTTTGGTCACATGCCCAGCATCCTACCTTAGACTACTGTGCCTCCTATGCCTGTGATGCTGCTAACTTTCTTACATTTGTATCTTATTCATCCTCTTGACACTGAAATTAAGGTTACCAGCCTTTTCCTTGTAAGCTCTAATGTCTGACCAACACAATGAAAATCTGACTAGTTATCTCACTGACAAAACCAATAACAAACTGAATGGCTTCATATTCACAATTGTAACCAACCTTCACCATCGTCAACGTTCCTACCTCTCCTTACTCTACACAATTATAACGAACCTTCACCATCGTCAACGGTCCTACTTCTCCTTACTCTACACAGCCCTTTCCTTGTAAGCTCTAATGTCTGACAAACAGAATGAAAATACACAATGAAAATCTGACTAGTTATCTCACTGACAAAACCAATAACAAACTGAATGGCTTCATAGTCACAATTGTAACCAACCTTCACCAACGTCAACGTTCCTACCTCTCCTTACCCTACACAATTATAACGAACCTTCACCATCGTCAACGCTCCTACCTCTCCTTACTCTACACAACTATAACCACCCTTCACCATCGTCAACGTTCCTACCACTCCTTACTCTACACAACTATAACCACCCTTCACCATCGTCAACGTTCCTACTTCTCCTTACTCTACACAGCGTTTTCCTTGTAAGCTCTAATGTCTGACAAACAGAATGAAAATACACAATGAAAATCTGACTAGTTATCTCACTGACAAAACCAATAACAAACTGAATGGCCTCATATTCACAATTGTAACCAACCTCCACCATCGTCAACGTTCCTCCCTCTCCTTGCTCTACACAACTATAACCAACCTTCACCATTGTCAACGTTCCTACTTCTCCTTACTCTACACAGCCATTTCCTTGTAAGCTCTAATGTCTGACCAACACAATGAAAATCTGACTAGTTATCTCACTGACAAAACCAATAACAAACTGAAAGGCTTCATATTCACAATTGTAACCAACCTCCACCATCGTCAACGTTCCTCCCTCTCCTTGCTCTACACAACTATAACCAACCTTCACTATCGTCAACGTTCCTACCTCTCCTTCCTCTACACAATTATAACGAACCTTCACCATCGTCAACGGTCCTACTTCTCCTTACTCTACACAGCCATTTCCTTGTAAGCTCTAATGTCTGACAAACAGAATGAAAATACACAATGAAAATCTGACTAGTTATCTCACTGACAAAACCAATAACAAACTGAATGGCCTCATATTCACAATTGTAACCAACCTCCACCATCGTCAACGTTCCTCCCTCTCCTTACTCTACACAATTATAACGAACCTTCACCATCGTCAACGTTCCTACCACTCCTTACTCTACACAACTATAACCAAACTTCACCATCGTCAACGTTCCTACCACTCCTTACTCTACACAACTATAACCAACCTCCACAATCGTCAACGTTCCTACCTCTCCTTACTCTACCCAACTATAACCAACCTTCACCATCGTCAACGGTCCTACTTCTCCTTACTCTACACAGCCATTTCCTTGTAAGCTCTAATGTCTGACCAACACAATGAAAATCTGACTAGTTATCTCACTGACAAAACCAATAACAAACTGAATGGCCTCATATTCACAATTGTAACCAACCTTCAACATCGTCAACGTTCCTACCTCTCCTTCCTCTACACAACTATAACCATCCTTCGCCTTCGTCAACGTTCCTACCTCTCCTTACCCTGCACAACTATAACCAACCTTCACCATCGTCAACGTTCCTACTTCTCCTTACTCTACACAGCCTTTTCCTTGTAAGCTCTAATGTCTGACAAACAGAATGAAAATCTGACTAGTAACTTCACTGACAAAACCACTTCGTACCGGATAAGAGCAAACAATGATTTTATTTCTACCAAGGTGAAGAGATGTCAAGTATACATACACTCAAGAACTTCTTATCATCGTTGACTGCTTGGTTTTTTTCTGGAGGTAAATCCATTGTCTCCCTTTTAGACAGCAGCATTGAATCTTCACTGATTACCCTAGGTGTCAGGAAAGGAACCATCGACTCACGCATGTGTCCTCTTTGACCTGCAACGAAACAGAGAAAAAATGATCCTCCAATCCAAATGATTTCTTTTTTGCAAAGTCATGTTCGCTCAGTATCTTAAAAATTTGATTAAGCTGTATTTTTTTCCCGAAAAAGCAAGTATAAATATCATCAGATTTATAAAATGTAACCACACCTATGGGAAAACATTACAACAAACGTAGAGCTTTGATAAATTTGAACTCAAATCTTGTTATAACATATAGTGAAAGATAGATGTGGGCATCAGGGACATATCGCAGATCTGTTTTTTTTAAAACTTGGGTTAGGGACACAGTATTACTCTTAACGTGAAACCTGTAGCTCCGAAAAGAATTGAATGTAAATATTAAACCACCGACCTAGATAAACCGATTATTGTTTGAACAGAGTACTACTTAAGGCAAAGGGTACTACTGCACCAGTTATAATTGCGAAGGAGAGTTCCAGCTCTCAAAGAGTTTATTTACTTAGAATATTCTCCATTTTATATAGAATATGAAGCATGAAGGACGGACGAAAAGCGGGCAGCCACCTATGAAAGTCAATTTGAACAGTTCACTATCTAGGTCTGCTAATGGTGGGCTAAAGTTCTAGTTTTGTTACACATGTGAATGCCTTAATCTCATTTGAGTTAAGTTTTTCACACCCTGTATGGCACAAATAAATGAAGGGGACTCGCACAACTAATCAGCAAGTGTTTCATACGTTTGTAGTTCCTATCTAAATTATGTTCCGGCTAATTACTGGGTCACTGAGGGAGTTTGATAGGGAACTGAGGACATGTTTTTAGATCAATGAAATGTTCAGGTATTAAACTTTTGATAAATGTATACTTTTTATATATTTGAATGTCTGTGTGCGGATTTGCACAGGGGCAAAATGTATGGGGGCGTTTCTGTTTTGGGTCACCGGTTTTGCTTGTAAACTTCCAGTTCTTCTTGATGCTGTGACACTCCAATATGCCACTAAACCTACCAAAAATGTCATTTTGTAGCCTTTGCAAGGTATGTATTTATGAATCTAGACAGTTGTCACTGGTTTTGAACTTCAAATATTAAAATTTTATCTAAAATGTTTGGTAATAACATATAGTAAATGATTTAGTTGTGCGAGTCCTAGATACTGTATGGGTCAGTTTCTTACCTTTAGGCCTCTTGACTTCCTTGTCATCAATACTATTTTCATTATCAATTGATTCCACACTTTCTCTACTGGACACCTGGCCCTTTTCTTGCTCTTTGTGTGTGCTTGTATGTTTCTTCAGATCTGTAGCTGTGCATTTTGTCCCACTGACATCAAAACTTTGTTTAGCATGCACAACTCTATCATGAGCCTTCAATGCACGTTTGGATGTAAATATTTTAAAACACATCTCGCACTTGAACTGTTTTACATTTAATTTGTTATGGTGCCTTGTTGTATGATTTTCCATGTTGATCTTACTCTGAAAACTTCTTCTACACATTCTACATTTGTAAGGATAATCTGTGATTTTTTTTCCAGGACCTCTCTGCCTGTGCATTTTGTCTGAACGACCAGTACTGCGACCTGTCCTCGGACTGGATCTTTCAGAGCAAGGGCTTTGATTGAAGGATACATTTCCATCCACCTCCTCAGCACCATCATGAAGCTCAACATGTTGTTTAAATAATCGTGTATCAACAAATATCTTTCCACAAGTTTGACACTCTCTCCTGCATTTCACATGGTTGAGTAGTGAATTTCTAGTTGCAAACATTTTACAACATTTATTGCACTGAAGTGATTTAGGTTTGTGAGTGAGCTTGTGATTAAACAAAGTTTTTCTTTCTGCAAAACCTTTTCCACATATATCACAGATCAATGTCTTTTTATTTTTCTGAGCTCCAGTATGAATAGCCTTGTGAATTCGTAGTCCTGCCGCAGTATTGAGGGTTTTACAACAAATATCACAGCAAAAAGATTTTGCTTCTTTTGTCGAGTGGGTTTCTAAATGTGTTTTCAGCTTTGACAGACCTGAACATTTATGTCCACATATGTCACAAATGTAGTCTTGGGTGTGCATTTTTCTTTTGTGAAGAGGCAATTCCTGGTAGGTCAATTCTTGACCACAAATATCACAAGGTGCTAGCTTATGTACTCTGTCTATATGGGTCTGAAGTTTTTTTTCTGTCAAGAACAACCAATTGCATTGTTCGCATTTGAAGTCAACACTGCCATGTACTTTCTTGTGCCTGTTTAAACCAAATTCATCCCGGAAACTGCGCCCACACACTTCACATATATATTTCGTAATCTTCTCAGACAGACAGTTGTGCTCTTCATCAGCTTCTTTAAAACTCTTGCCACAAATTTTGCAATAATGGCCAATTTCTTTCCTGTGGTTATTTACATGAGACGATAAATTATACAATGAAGCAAACCTTTTCCCACATATCTCGCATCCGAAACGACCAGACCCTTCTTCGTTTTTCGTATGGATGTCCACGTGTTTACGTAGCTTGTCAGAAGTTTTGTAACTTTTTTCACATTCGTAACACTGAAAGTCAAATGAACCCTTTTCATAGACGTGAGCCAGCTTATGGCACTCTAACAAAACATTTCCATCAATTTTAATGCCACAAATATCACATACATATGAGGTATGGTGCCTATCAATATGTTTCTGTGGTTTTTCTTTAAACTTCAAACCACAAATCTCACACGATTTCGTGACATGGAAACTCTTGATATGTCTTTGAAGAACACCTTCTGTTTGGAAGGTCCTGCCACAAGTTTCACATTTTCCAATCGATGCTGGTCTGGTGTGAATTATCATGTGCTTCTTTAAAGAACTTTGATGTGAAAAGCAACGCCCACAAATTTTACATTTGATAGATTTCAGGTGGAACCTCATGTGTTCTTTAAGGCCCAGCTGTAAGTGGTATTGTTTACCGCAAACTTCACAACTGAACTTCTTTATCCCGCTTAAAAGTCTTGCATGATATTGCATATGTCTTCTAATTCCTTCAACTCCAAAATAATGTTTGCCACACACGTCACATTCCTGTTTTTCCTCGTGTTTAGCCCTGTGATATTTAAGTTTACCTTTGGAAACTTCTTCACCACAAATATTACATGTTTCTGTTGTATGTACAAAGTCTAAATGCTTTTTCAGATTAAAGTCTGTTAGGAATACTGCATCACATTTCTCACACTGATGTCCTTTAGTCTCTGTGCTGTGCTTTTTATAATGTTTATCTAAAGTACTTTGTCGAGCAAAACTTCGAGTGCAGATACTGCAACTAAACTGTCTTTTTTTCATAACGTGAAATTTCACGTGTTTTTCAAGCATCTGGTTTTCTTTAAAGCTTTTTCCGCACACATCACAAGAAAATTTTAATCCTTCCTGTATATCTTTATCTGCATGAACGTTCTGCAATTTCATATGACTCCTCAAAGAGATAAATTCTCTGTATGTTCTCCCACAAATGTCACATCTGTATGGACTGTCCTGGTTCTTATGAATCTCAAGATGTGTATGAAAGCTGTCAAATGTTTTGTATTTTTCTCCACACGTAACACAACAGAAGTCATGTGACCTATTTTCGTGCTCATGAGCAAGTTTGTGGTATTCCAGCAACACTTTCCCTTGGAAATTTTGTCCACAGATGTCACACGAGTGCATCACATGAAACTTAGTTGTATGCTTTTGGAGTGAATATTCCGTTTTGAATGTCTTCTCACAGAGCTCACATTTCCCAGCAGATTCTGATCGATTGTGAATTTTCATATGCTTCCATAAATCAGAACGGAATGAAAAACAGCGACTACATACGCTACATTTGATTGACTTGTCATGGACTCTTTTGTGATTCTTTAGACCTTCTTGTGAAAGGTATTTCTTACCACAAACCTCACAAGCAAACTTCTTGATTGCTAAGGCATTTCTCGAATGAAATTGCATATGCAGTTTTATTCCTTCAACTCCAGAATAATATTTTCCACACACTTCACATTGGAATTTTTTTTCGTGCTCAGCTTTGTGACGTTTCAGTTTCTGTTTTATAAATTCTTTGCCGCAAACATCACATGATTGTGTTGTATGTACATAATCAACATGTTTTTCCAGAGCAAATTCTGACTGGAAGGTCCGGTCACATTTCTCACAATTATGATCAATAGTTACTACGTTGTGAGATTCATAATGTCTCTCTAAACTAATTTGTTTTGTGAATCCTCGATTGCATATTTCACATTTCAAAAGTTTATTGGTGTGGTGTTTCATGTGCCTTTCAAGATACTCAGCATCTTTGCAACTCTTTCCACAGACATCACAGTTAAAGTTTGAATCACCATATTTTCCGGTATGATAATTAACTGTTAGTAAATGATTTGCTAATCCTTTAACAGTATTACTTGATTTTCCACAAATACCACAAACATATGGTTTGCTCTCGTCCTTGTGAATTTCAAGATGTGTTCGAAAGCTGTCTTCAGATTTGTAAATATCTCCACATATATCACAAAAGAATTTTCTGGATTGGTTCTCATGCTCGTGAGCAAGTTTGTGGAAATCCAACACTCGTTTCCCCATAAACTTCGTCCCGCAAGTTTCACATGGGTGCACGCTATGAATTGAATTTATATGCTTCTTGAGAACAAGTTCCGTTTTGAATGTCTTCTCACAGAGCTCACATTTCCCAGCAGATTCTGATCGATTGTGAATTTTCATATGCTTCCATAAATCAGAACGGAATGAAAAACAGCGACTACATACGCTACATTTGATTGACTTGTCATGGACTCTTTTGTGATTCTTTAGACCTTCTTGTGAAAGGTATTTCTTACCACAAACCTCACAAGCAAACTTCTTGATTGCTAAGGCATTTCTCGAATGAAATTGCATATGCAGTTTTATTCCTTCAACTCCAGAATAATATTTTCCACACACTTCACATTGGAATTTTTTTTCGTGCTCAGCTTTGTGACGTTTCAGTTTCTGTTTTATAAATTCTTTGCCGCAAACATCACATGATTGTGTTGTATGTACATAATCAACATGTTTTTCCAGAGCAAATTCTGACTGGAAGGTCCGGTCACATTTCTCACAATTATGTTCAATAGTTACTACGTTGTGAGATTCATAATGTCTCTCTAAACTAATTTGTTTTGTGAATCCTCGATTACATATTTCACATTTCAAAAGTTTATTGGTGTGGTGTTTCATGTGCCTTTCAAGATACTCAGCATCTTTGCAACTCTTTCCACAGACATCACAGTTAAAGTTTGAATCACCATATTTTCCGGTATGATAATTAACTGTTAGTAAATGATTTGCTAATCCTTTAACAGTATTACTTGATTTTCCACAAATACCACAAACATATGGTTTGCTCTCGTCCTTGTGAATTTCAAGATGTGTTCGAAAGCTGTCTTCAGATTTGTAAATATCTCCACATATATCACAAAAGAATTTTCTGGATTGGTTCTCATGCTCGTGAGCAAGTTTGTGGAAATCCAACACTCGTTTCCCCATAAACTTCGTCCCGCAAGTTTCACATGGGTGCACGCTATGAATTGAATTTATATGCTTCTTGAGAACAAGTTTCGTTCTGAATGTTTTATCGCACAGTTTACAGTGACCAACTGATGCTGGTCTACTGTGAATTTTCATATGTAGCAGTAAATAGGATTTTCGATAATAACAGCGGCCACATATCCTACATTTGTTTGACTTTTGATGGACTTCCATATGAACTCTCAGACCAGCACGGGACTTGTAGTCCTTATTACAGAGTTCACAACTGAACTTGCCAACTTGAGAGTCTTGTAGATGTTGTGTATGAATATCCAAATGTTTTTGCATTTCATGGAATTGAGAAAACGTTTTACCACACTGGTCACATTTGTATCGCTCTTGTGTCTGTTTATTGGTCTTGATTGCAAAGCTTCGCCCGCATTTGCCACAATTGGTGTTGTTTTCTCTGTCCAAACTGGTCAGTGTTGCACATTCATCACACTTGGATTCAGCTTTGTCTTTTTCTACCTCATTTTCACATCTCTGTCCATTATCATCAAGGTTCTCTTCTTCCATGTCCATTTTGAGTAAGACTTTCTTCTGGTCGCATTCTCTTAGTTCCATGTCCAACAATCCAAATTCAGTTCTTTCACAGGTCGCAGATTGCTCTTGGTCCCAAGAAGGGTCGTTCGATGTTCTCTTTCCATCTGATGATGCTTTCCCCCAACTTTCTAAATCAAGAGGTTCAAGTTTTACGAAAGGATGGCTGTGGTGATTTGGAATGATATTCCCAACTAAATGACTGTCACTGAAATGTTCTGTACTACTTACACTGGTAGATGCCCCCACCAAGCTTGATGTGTTTAATGGGGGACACTCTGCTGAAGTTGGGCTCAGCCTCGGTATCTTTTCCTTTTTAGGGTTAGTGATTGTTTTACTGATGTCTTGAGTGCAACTCTTTGTAGACTCCTGTTGATCTATGTCTGAACGAGTACACTGATCCATTGTATGAGTGATGGGATCTTCCCCAGCATGTCCTTCAGGATACTGGTGATTGTCCATATTGTCCATCCTTATAATTATATCTCGATGTGTTCAAGGAAAAAGTAAAGTTGTTTCCTTGTTAAAATGCAAGTATCAACCCATTTCAATGTCAATATGTGTACCAGATATGTAGTATGAACTTCTAGCTCCAGAATTTAATTTCAGAAGTGCTCCATTCACAACCATTTTCAGCTCAGAATGCTTTCTGCCCTGTAATTCTTCTTTGGAAGTCTAATTGTCGTGTCCTGAAATAACAATGGGTATTTTTCAAATCTTTTGAAAAACATATTCATACATGTTGTTTAATAAAAAAAATATATTACTGTGAAATACATTATTTCTTGTATGCTTTACTTTTCCTGTACTTTCTTTATTTTTGTAAATATTTGAATTAGCTATTGACGTGACTTTTTTAATATTTTAATTTCTAATATTATCCATGGAATTCATATCTAAAGGAATTGCAATTTTAGAGGATCTCCTTGTAAAAAAAGAGGTTCAATGGACCTGTATGCTATTGCTCAACTGTCATATTCAAGAGTTTCAAGGTCACAGAACTATGTATGGTATGATCGACCACTTTTTGGTACCCATATTCACCAAATTTGAACTTCCAAATAACTGCTTGTCATCAGTTTTAGTACTTCAGTTATTTGTCCTCATCTATTTGATATATAGAAATCAATTACAGGATAGAAGTTTAGGATCTCTGAAAATATTTTTTCCCGTACAAAATGGATCTGTTACATTTTGTTGAAATAGGACCATTATTATTAGGACACTTATTGCATGGAAACCAATACCACCAATCAAAATGTATAAGTGTAATTAATTATGCATAATTATTAAAGGATCACATTGATGAGCAAATTTAGTCTTAAACATTTTAATATGTATGCACACAATAAATTTTGTTGAAATCAGACCATTATTAGCCTTCTTTAACTAAGCCAAACAAAATCGTTTATTATGATATGGTCAAAGGTGCGACCCCGCTTAATATGATGTTTTTTCTGCCGTGAATGGCTTTCATAAGGTAAAAACTCAGGTAAGTTGATCGTGTGAAATATCTGGACAATTGAACAATAGGTCCCGTCCGGCTTACTGTACATTGCCCGAGGTGATCACCAGTCCACTCCAGGTAAATTTTTCACACCTCGCTTCACCCCAGTCAGCGGAAAACAATAGATCGACCATCGCTTGCTGGTCATACATGTTAGTCTTTTGCTGGTTATACATGTAAGTCCTAACAAAACATGTGGTGCAGTTAATTGCTATCTAAAATTGAAATAATTAGGCCTACCAACATTTTCTAACACAAATTCCGATAAGAAAACTAGCATGATATCTTTCACAAATATTCAAGGTTACCTTGACACATCATGCGAGAAAATCATGCAGATTTCAATGAAAATATTACTTCAGAAGGAAGACCTGTGCTTTTAATAATTTAATTAATAGCTTCTCTATTGCATTAGAAGTTGATCTCCCCGTGTCTCCGTTATGTTGAAAAAGTGTCAAAATCGGGACATACCGCCCTGACAGCATGGTGCCGTAAATCGATCTTACATACATGTACATAAACACTGACTGACAAATTAAAGACATTAAGTCATAATTAAAGCTTGAATATATGTCTAATCAGTCTTGAAAGCAAATCAAGGTCATTTTCATTCGCAAACTTTGTTGGGCTCCTTCCCAGGAAATAACCAGCCAAATGTTAAGGTTCTGTACCTTCCAGTTCTTCAAAAGAAGTTGTTTTAAGCATTTGACATATCTGCCTCATGTGACCTTAAAAGTAGGTCAAGGTCATTTTTTCTCAAACTTTGTTGGGCTCTTTCCCAGAAAGCTACAAGCCAAATATTTAGGTTCTATAACTTTCAGTTCTTCAGAAGAAGTCGTTTTAATCATTAGACATACCTGACTCCTGTGACCTTGAAAGTAAGTCAAGGTCATTTTTATTTTCAAACTTTGTCGGCCTCTATCACAGGAAGCCACCAGCCAAATATAAAGATTCTATACGTTTCAGTTCTTCAGAAGAAGTCGTTTGAAGTGTTTGACAAATTTGACCCCTGTGACCTTGAAAGAAGGTCAAGGTCATTTTTATCCTAAAACTTTGCTGGGCTCTATCCCAGGAAGCCATCAATCAAATATAAAGATGCTATACCGTTTAGTTCTTCAGAAGAAGTCGTTTGAAGCATTTGACATATTTGAGCCCTGTGACCTTGAAAGAAGGTCAAACTAATTTTCATTCTCAAACTTTGTTGGGCTCTTTCCCAGAAAGCTACAAGCCAAATATTTAGGTTCTATAACTTTCAGTTCTTCAGTAGAATTTGTTTTAATCATTAGACATACCCGACTCCTGTGACCTTGAAAGTAAGTCAAGGTCATTTTATTTTTCAAACTTTGTCGGCCTCTATCCCAGGAAGCCACCAGCCAAATATAATGATTCTATACATTTCAGTTCTTCAGAAGAAGTCGTTTGACACATTTGACCCCTGTGACCTTGAAAGAAGGTCAAGGTCATTTTCATTCACAAACTTCGCTGGACTCTGTCCCAGGAAGCCATCAATCAAATAAAAAGATGCTATACCGTTTAGTTCTTCAGAAGAAGTCGTTTGAAGCATTTGACATATTTGACCCCTGTGACCATGAAAGTAGGTCAAATTAATTTTCATTCTCTAACTTTGTTGGGCTCCATCCCAGAAAGCCATCAGCCAAATATGCAGATTTTATACCTTTTAGTTTTTCAGAAGAAGTTGTTTGAAGTGTTCGACATATTTGACCACTGTGACCTTGAAAGTATGTCAAGGTCATGAAGTGTTTTACATATTTGACCGCTGTGACCTTGAAAGAAGGTCAAGGTCATTTTCATCCTCAAACTTTGCCGGGCTCCATCCCAGGAAGCCACCAGCCAAATATGCAGATTCAATACCTTTTAGTTCTTCAGAAGAAGTTGTTTGAAGTGTTGGACATATTTGACCAGTGACTTTGAAAGTATGTCAAGGTCATTTTCATTCTCAAACTTTGTCTGGCTCTATCTCAGGAAGCCATCAGTGAAATATTTAGATTCTATACCTTTTAGTTTTTCAGAAGAAGTCGTTTGAAGTGATTATATATTTGACCGCTGTGACCTTGAAAGTACGTCAAGGTTATTTTCATTTTCAAACTTTGTTGGGCTCCATCCCAGGTAGCCACCAGCCAAAAATGAAGATTTGATACCTTTTAGTTCATCAGAAGAAGTCGTTTGAAGCGTTTGACATATTTGACCGCTGTGACCTTGAAAGTACGTCAAGGTTATTTTCATTTTCAAACTTTGTCCGGCTAATTGTCTTCTCATGAAGCCACAGCCAAAAAGGAAGATTCTATACCATTTAGTTCTTCAGAAGTCGTTTGAAGTTTTTGACATATTTGACTCTAGGCCTGTCCATTCTTCAGAAGAAGTCGTTAAAAGGACAAGGAAAAGCGCCATGGCACAAGCTCACTAGCCCTTCGGGCAGGTGAGCTAACAATGCATAGAAATTGACTGTAGTACCTCCAAGTCTGGAGAAGAAGATTTTTGAAATATTGATTAATTTTCCCTTTGGGGCCCCACCCTGGCCCCTAGGGTTGGGGTAGGAATCCCAATTTTACAATTTTTGTACCCTCATCTACTAAGGATGATTCTCACAAAGTTTAAAAGAAAAAAAACATTCATTGGTTCTTGAGAAGAAGTCGAAAATATAAAAAGTTTACACATGACGGACGGAAAGCGTTCAGAATAGGTCACTATGCATCATACATGTAATTAATCAAGTCAGATGTCAGAACCATACATGTGTATAGTATGACCCTAAATAACTCTGGCTCAAATTTGCATTGTGTATCTGACCTGTGTGTCAATTCATGTATCATGCCAGTTAAGTTTTACTAAAAACAATTCTGGCATAATATCATATTATGAATATTCTTGAAGTAAAAAAAAATTGTGAACTACATTACATAGTACATAGTTTGTTATTTTAATAGTTATTCAAGTTAACAATGCCCAAATCTATCTGACTATCAATACTCAAAGGAGTCTGAAATTTTGACAAAAACCTGGTATTTATAGTAATACCAAATAGATAAACACTTCGCAATTATTAAATGTCATTTTTCTATATTACTGTTATTACAATTTTTCACAGAATTTCAGACTCTTGGGCAATACTCCACCACCCTTGAACAATATGCATGATGCGCAGGGGTACATGTGAAATAAAATCTAGAATTCTGTCAAAATGATCATAACAGAATATTTTCAGACTCCTTTGACAAAACCCACAGGGGCTCGGATCCTGGAATTATACACTGTAGTACTGCAATACAGTAGTATAATAGGTATCGAATATCACTATAATAATTAATAATAAATCAGTCTAGTGGGGCGCATTAACTTAACAGATAATTTTATACATATTCTAGAACCAAATTATTTATTATCATAGTGATTTGCAATACCTAAATATATTTCAGAACCCGACCACCTGTGTATTGGCAGAAAGGGCTAATCCAGTTATCTCCCCTTCGCATTATCTCCATGCAAACTGTAAACTTACGCAGCTGCAGTGCTGTGACATAGGCCTACTTAAGACTCCATGATACAATATCATGCAGCATGACATTTGTGCATTAATAATTATTCTAGTTACCCAACGCAAGTGACAAGTCGACGAAGCTTTAAAGCAGCAGATGTAACAGACCATGGTTGTGTCCGCAGCGGAAACAGGAAGTACATGTACGTCACTTATAACGTAGTCACGTGTTACAGGTGGTAGGTAAATCTTGTACGTCGTTCCCGGTCCCGGACTAAAACCCCGTACCAGGAATATAAAGATATTTTTATATCTCATTAACGCGATCGTTTATATTTTTTTTTTATTAAATTATACAATAATTTCAAACATTATTTTCTAAATGTGACAATTACAACAATGTTTTAAAATCATCTGATAATTTAGAAATCGACGATAATGTATATTTCAAGGGGGTAAACGTGTACGCCGCCGCTGTCACTCAACCGTGAAAAAGGTAAACGAGTTCATAGTAACTGTCCCAGTGGCAACCTGTCCAATGCTAGAGAGGATAGGGCTGATCTGTGGACACTTAGCCAATTTCACTGGCAGTCTACTCTTTAATGACAAAGTTGCAGCAACTTTAGACCCTGTTCCAACTTAGAGCTTCAGCTATGATTAGTTGTTTTGTCTATTTTTCATTAGCATTATGTCCAGATAATGAAGTGCGTTTCACATTTATCAACAATGACAATCAATGATCTACTGTTGTGTCATACCAATATGGTAATCGTATAATGATGAACTGTTACATGTATATTGGTATCCACCATACTGACATCAGTATTCAATATTACTACAATACATGTACATGACCAGGGACCAATCATATCGGCTCTTTGTGTTTGCATGTTTTTTTGTCTGTGTGAAACTATGTTTGTCATTGTATGCATCTATGTAGCTATCGTAGTATATCTCATTATATCGCTGGCACTCAGGCGATATTTCATCTTAATCATACAAAGTTCTAAAATGTTTAAGTATTAAAGATTTCATGATTTACCTTCCCAAGTTCAAGAAAATTCAAAACCCTTTTTGAGCACTTGAACTGCGGATGATTAGACAATTTTGTATATTACTGCTACTTTATATATATGCTCTTGTATCATAATCTTATAGCAGACATGCACATTTATTTTCAATTATTATTACTTATTGATCACTGACTTTAGCCTTTTTTTGTTTGTTTTAAGGGATATAAAGCAAAATCAGTCAAGTGTATACTAATATAAATAGATCTGTACAATTTATACAGCATAAGTTACTACCCACTTGGAAAGAAAACATAAACCATGGTTTAATTCACATGATACAAGATTTTATTGTTTGAAGATATTAAATATCATTTATTTATACATGTTGCCAAAATGATATACAGTACATTGAAAATAAATACAATGAGATTTGTGAAACTGTGTTGATCTGTCTAACAAGGACAGGAGACCATTTGACTTAAGAACAAGCTTAAGTCAGTGTACTGTATTTACCTTGCAACAAGCACAAAATTTCAACTCTAGCACAAAGTAGCTATAGGAGGACAGATTGGTAAAAGACCCTGAAATAGTCCGTGTTGACATTTCTGTACTTTAACGGACAATTTTTGTATGGCCTAATACCTGGCATAGATTTGATGCATACTAAATACAGTACATTATAGTTCGAAATTGATTCCTGTATTAGTATAGCATAGTTGCAAATACCAAAAAAGTGGTCTCAAATCTTTTTAAACCTATCTGGGACTAAACTTATCATACTTGGGACTAAGGTCCTACTGCTATCATACTTGGGACTAAGGTCCTACTACATGTACTATCATATTTGGGACTAAGGTCCTACTGCTATCATACTTGGCACTAAGGTCCTACTGCTATTATACTTGGGACTAAGGTCCTACTGCTATCATGCTTGGGACTAAGGTCCTACTGCTATCATACTTGGGTCTAAGCTCCTACTGCTATCATACTTGGGATTAAGGTCCTACTACATGTACTATCATATTTGGGACTAAGGTCCTACTGCTATCATACTTGGGTCTAAGCTCCTACTGCTATCATACTTGGGACTAAGGTTCTACTGCTATTAAACTTGGGACTAAGGTCCTACTGCTCTCATACTTGGGACTAAGGTCCTACTGCTATCATACTTAGGACTAAGGTTCTACTGCTATCATACTTGGGACTAAGGTTCTACTGCTATTATACTTGGGACTAAGGTCCTACTGCTATCATTCTTTGGACTAAGGTTCTACTGCTATCATACTTGGGACTAAGGTTCTACTGCTATTATACTTGGGACTAAGGTCCTACTACATGTACTATCATATTTGGGACTAAGGTCCTACTGCTATCATACTTGGTACTAAGGTCCTACTGCTATCATACATAGGAATAAGTTCCTACTGCTATCATACTTGGGACTAAGGTCCTACTACATGTACTATCATACTTGGTACTAAGGTCCTACTGCTATCATACTTGGTACTAAGGTCCTACTGCTATCATACATAGGAATAAGTTCCTACTGCTATCATACTTGGGACTAAGGTTCTACTGCTATAATACTTGGGACTAAGGTCCTACTGCTATCATGCTTGGGACTAAGGTCCTACTGCTATCATACTTGGCACTAAGGTCCTACTGCTATTATACTTGGCACTAAGGTCCTACTGCTATTATACTTGGCACTAAGGTCCTACTACATGTACTATCATACTTGGGACTAAGGTCCTACTACATGTACTATCATATTTGGGACTAATTAAGGCCTTACAGCTATCATACTTGTATGATGTAGCATATAAACAGATGACATTTTCTTTAAACTTCGAATTCTACACACATTTCATCGTTCATTGTATCGTGCACTTTTCTCTCACTTTTTAACAGCCAGTTAAAAGATATGATCGTAAATATCACAAAGAAATCCATGAAAGTTTTCTCAGCATGCCCACTTTGAAGTTCCTGTACAAAGTGTGGCAGGAGACGGTCAAAGTAAACATGTGCCAACTTGGGCAACATGGCGTCCTTGAACATTTTCTTGTCCTTGTTGATAGTCACAATGACCATGTCATCTGGCGGCACAAAGACAACAAGGTCACATTCAACTGTCCCTGGATTTGGTTATAGTAGTCGTGAGCTTTCTTCAATGTCAGATCCCCGTTTACAATCTCGAGGTAAAAATTATTGTCTATCATATGGTTTGTAATTTTCATTTTCTTTTCAAATATGGAAAACGGACACTTCACTTCAAAAAGTTTCAGTTCATCTTTTTAACTACTAGTCCAACTGGGCAGCTCATACACTCATTCTTTTCTAGGTATTTTGCAAAATCAGCACTTTCATAGTTAATACCATGACGAACACTCTTGGTTGTAGAGACACGCCTCTTGTCGGAAAAAGTCTTCACTGGGTCTGTTTTTGTGCGCATACGACAGAAAGTTCCATGAATGGAAGAGGTTAACATGTATTACCTTTGTTCAAACCAAAATGCTGACTTGTTTTGGCAGAATGACCCTTTCAAACCATGACAAGGAACAAAGAGAATAAGAGTAATTATCCAAGTATTAATAGCATTAATTCATAGATTTCCGGAGATGCAGGTTGGTGAAGACTATAGGATAGTTTTATTTTCGACAGATGATCATAATTATTGGGAAAATATTATTTTGTTAGTGATATGGAGGTCAGTGTTTTTAAATCTGCTCGTTAGTGTGAGTTTTTGTTTCATTGTCTCGTTCTAAAATCTCGATTTGAGGACGAGACATTACTTTACATAAACTTGCATTACATTTGATAAAGCAGAATACGCTTACCCTTCCGGAACACATGGTCGTATTGTCCTTGTCCTTGTTCAATGATTTCCATGTAGATATTTGCTTTCTTCATATTTTGCTCTCGTTTTATCGATTTTTAATTCGAATAACGGTTTTGTTGACATTTAAGTAATCCGTTTTAAATGTGCTTTTTGTTTATATAACATTAGATTTAAAAGTTTGTCTTATAATCTTTTCAACAATTGTTTCATGATAATGTAGTTTGATACTCCTTTTGAATAAATTGACAAGAGACAATGTTTTTATGGCGTTATTTTTTTTATCTGTAATGCAACCATACGTTTTAGCGGCGGCGGCTATCTGTCGAACCAACAAATAAGTCTTTCCAGCCTAGGAGAATAAGTAAATTTTCGCTTTATTCAGCCATTTTTGGAATACAGGTACCGACATTTGTTCTGAATCAATAGCATCTTCTTGCACTATCTACCCGGAGATGGCGTGCCGGGCGTGGCCCCATACTAGATGCTGCAGTCACCTAATATGTCAACCCCTGAACCAGATAGCACGACATTTTCGGGCCAACGGCGCGATGCGACGATCGCATATCGACGTTGGCCCAAAGGTAAAGTTAAGCTGACTAGCCAATGATCGCATCTCGCCGTTGGCCCAACGGTGGAGTTTAGCTGCATAGCAAACGATCGCATCTCGCCGTTGGCCCAACAGTAAAGTTAAGCTGCATTGCCAACGATCGCATCTCGCCGTTGGCCCAACGTTGGAGTTCAGCTGCATAGCAAACGATCGCATCTCGCCGTTGGCCCACGGTCGGAAATTAACTGATCATCGAACCATAGTCTAACGGATATCCGGTAAAGCCTTGTTCTGAATGCAGCTTAGCGGGAAAAATTGGAAGCGGGTACGTGTTGCAATTCTTGACAAAAGTAGGATGAAAACGCGTAAATGACAAAGTTGAATATAATATAAGATCTACATTCTATTTTTATTGACAACTCGTTTTTAAATCACTTCAATTCGAATTCTGGTTGTTTAGCCCCATGTCCTGTTCGCACCATCTGCCCATGTGACATAATGGCGTGAAGAGTGATGAAAATCGTGATTGGATAATTCCAGATCCCGATTTGCACATTTACAGGGAAAGGTACTCTCGTTTGGTTGAAATACCTAACGAAATCGCTAAACTCTGTATTTTAAACAGACAGAAATGTAAAATATACCGGGCGGGGTGTTCGAGCGTTGTTACACGAGTACAATTTTAGCATTATCAGACGGTGGCCCAACGTTCGGCCAACAGAATTTTCTGCCACCAGTGGCCCAACGGACAAAAAGCTGTTGTATGGCTACGTTGGGCCAACGGTACAGTTTCGTTGGGCCAACGTTGGCCCATCGGCGGTGTGCTATCTGGGGACAAGTCATCAGAACTTCTATATGTAATTTGTCTATATTGAACTTGTACATTGGTCTATACAAAAAGAACATAGCGAGGTTAATGCAGTCGAAAATAAGGCATTAAGGCTGAAGTCTTCATAACAATATCTTACCGGACTTATAACATGTCAATCTCTTTTGCGACCGAACTGAGTGCTAAGAAATTACCCATAATTTAACGTTTATTTATATACTTAGGTCACCCTAACCCTAACCCTTCTAACTGTTAAGAGGAATTCTGAATATAAAGATAGATGTTGCCATGCCAAACCACTAAAATCATAGTAACATCCCTTGGTAATAACATTTTAGCAAATTATAAATAAGAAAACAAAGGCTAAGTTACCTTGATGTATAAATGAGCTTTAGATGATGTGTCTTTTGACAACATTCTGTGATTTTATGAATGCGCTTGACATGTTATAAACAATGAAGCTGACAAGTACGATAATGTTTATAACAAGTCAAGCTTTTTTTGTATCAACATTAAATGTTGAGAAAGAAAACTTTATATGAAGTTTAAGTGGTTTTTACGTTTTTTCTAATGCAAAGAAAGAAAACAATTACACACATTTATTTAACTTTTTTTTAAAATGATAAAATGATCAATTCCTATAAATTCCTATTATCGATGCTCCGTACATGTGTATCACAGAGCCTTGATCCATTTATCGATGCTCCGTACATGTGTATCACAGAGCCTTGATCCAATTATCGATGCTCCGTACAGGTGTATCACGGAGCCTTGATCCATTTATCGATGCTCCGTACGTGTGTATCACAGAGCCTTGATCCATTTATCGATGCTCCGTACATGTGTATCACAGAGCCTTGATCCAATTATCGATGCTCCGTACAGGTGTATCACAGAGCCTTGATCCATTTATCGATGCTCCGTACATGTGAATCACAGAGCCTTGATCCATTTATCGATGCTCCGTACATGTGTATCACAGAGCCTTGATCCAATTATCGATGCTCCGTACATGTGTATCACAGAGCCTTGATCCAATTATCGATGCTCCGTACAGGTGTATCACAGAGCCTTGATCCATTTATCGATGCTCCGTACATGTGTATCACGGAGCCTTGGTCCATTTATCGATGTTCCGTACATGTGTATTACAGAGCCTTGGTCCATTTATCGATGTTCCGTACATGTGTATCACAGTGCCTTGATCTATTTCTCGATGTTCCGTACATGTGTGTCACAGAGCCTTTATCCATTTATCGATGCTCCGTACAGGTGTATCACAAAGCCTTGATTCATTTATTGATGTTCCGTACATGTGTGTCACAGAGCCTTTATCCATTTATCGATGCTCCTTACATGTGTATCACAGACCCTTGATCCATTTATCGATGCTCCGAACATGTGTATCAGAGAGCCTTGATCTATTTATCGATGTTCCGTACAGGTGCATCACAGAGCCTTGATCCGTTTATCGATGTTCCGTATAGGTGTATCACAGAGCCTTGTTCCATTTATCGATGCTCTGTGATACACATGATAAATGGATCAAGGCACTGTGATACACATGTACAGAACATCGATAAATGGATCAAGGGTCTGTGATACACATGTATCCATGGAACCAACCAGCACAATATGAAGATTCTATACCTTTCAGTCCTTCCGGAGAAGTCGTGCGAAGTGTTTGACTCATTTGACCGCTGAGGCACATTTATCGATGCTCCGAACATGTGGATCAAAGAGCCTTGGTCCATTTCTCGATGTTCCGTACATGTGTATCATAGAGCCTTGATCCATTTAACGATGTCCCGTACATGTGTATCACCGAGCCTTGATCCATTTAACGATGCTCCGAACATGTGGATCAAAGAGCCTTGGTCCATTTCTCGATGTTCCGTACAAGTGTATCACAGAGCCTTTATCCATTTATCGATGCTCTGTGATACACATGTTCGTAGCATCGATAAATGGATCAAAGGCTCTGTGATACACATGTCCGGAACATCGATAAATGGATCAAGGTTCTGTGATACACATGTACGAACATCGATAAATGGATCAAGGTTCTGTGATACACATGTAAGGAGCATCGATAAATGGAACAAGGCACTGTGATACACATGTACAGAACATCGATAAATGGAACAAGGCACTGTGATACACATGTTCGTAGCATCGATAAATGGATCAAAGGCTCTGTGATACACATGTTCAGAGCATCGATAAATGGATCAAGGTTCTGTGATACACATGTACGTAGCATCGATAAATGGATCAAGGTTCTGTGATACACATGTACGAACATCGATAAATGGATCAAGGTTCTGTGATACACATGTACAGAACATCGATAAATGGATCTAACTCCGTGATACACATGTACGGACCATCGATAAATGGATCAAGACTCTGTGATACACATGTGCGGAACATCGATAAATGGATCAAGGTTCTGTGATACACATGTACAGAACATCGATAAATGGATCAAGGGTCTGTGATACACATGTACGTAGCATCGATAAATGGATTAAGGCTCTGTGATACACGCGTACGGAGCATCGATAAATGGAACAAGGCACTGTGATACACATGTACGTAGCATCGATAAATGGATCAAGACTCTGTGATACACATGTGCGGAACATCGATAAATGGATCAAGGGTCTGTGATACACATGTACAGAACATCGATAAATGGAACAAGGCACTGTGATACACATGTACGTAGCATCGATAAATGGATAAAGGCTCTGTGATACACTTGTACGGAACATCGAGAAATAGATCAAGGCTCTGTGATCCATTTATCGATGCTACGAACATGTGTATCACAGTGCCTTGTTCCATTTATCGATGCTCTGTGATACACATGTACGTAGCATCGATAAATGGATCAAGGGTCTGTGATACACATGTACGTAGCATCGATAAATGGATCAAGGGTCTGTGATACACATGTAAGGAGCATCGATAAATGGAACAAGGCACTGTGATACACATGTACGAACATCGATAAATGGATCTAACTCCGTGATACACATGTACGGAGCATCGATCAATGGATCAAGGCTCTGTAATACACATGTACGGAACCGGAACATCGATAAATGGATCTAACTCTGTGATACACATGTGCGGAACATCGATAAATGGATCTAACTCTGTGATACACATGTGCGGAACATGGATAAATGGACCAAGGCTCTGTGATACACAAGGACGGAACATCGATAAATGTATCAAGGCTCTGTGATACTCATGTACGGAACATCGAGAAATAGATCAATGCTCTGTGATACACATGTATCCATGGAACCAACCAGCACAATATGAAGATTCTATACCTTTCAGTCCTTCCGGAGAAGTCGTGCGAAGTGTTTGACTCATTTGACCGCTGAGGCACATTTATCGATGCTCCGAACATGTGGATCAAAGAGCCTTGGTCCATTTATCGATGTTCCGTACATGTGTATCACAGAGTCTTGATCCATTTATCGATGCTCCGAACATGTGTATCACAGAGCCTTGATCTATTTCTCGATGTTCCGTACATGTGTATCACAGAGCCTTGATCCATTTATCGATGCTCCGTACATGTGTATCACTATGATCAAAATATGTACAAACAAAATACAATATTACATATAGTAAAACTCAACAATTAAAATCATCAACATGTCGCTATATAAATTATTTAAAGCATTTATCGATGGAAATCAGGAAACCGTATATTTACCCACAGGGGCATGGATCGCTTCACTTGTNTAGCAATAGGTCACTTGAGCTAAAGCTCAGGTGACCTAAAAAAGGGTCTCCTTTACTAATAAATATAGGAGACCCTTTTTTTAATATTACAAGTAAAGCGATCCATGCCCCTGTGTATTTACCTAAGTGTTGATAATGTCAACGAAAAAAATGTGAGTAGCTTATCTTTAAACCAAACTGTAACAGCTGACGAAGAGTTGTACGGACATTTGCTTTTAAACAAGAAGCACAGAGGGCCTGTATCGCTCACTTGAATATTTAATCAGCCATAGCAAAATATTCTCATTAAATATTATCATGTACTACAAATATTTCACTCGCAAACTTTGTCGGCTCCAACTGTTGAAACTCCCAGCCATATATTTTTATACGATTCTATCCTTTTTGGTTCTTATGTTTGACATATTTTATCACTGTGACCTTATAAGGAGATCTTTGTCAGGCGCAATCCCAGGAAGCTACCAGCTAAATATTATGAAACTATGCTCAAAGATTTTTCAGAAGTAGTCGTTTAATTGTTTGACATATTTGACCCCTGAGGCCTTGAAAGAAGGTCAAGGTCATTTTCATTCTCAAACTGTGTCGGGCTCTATCCCAGGAAGCTACCAGCCAAATATGAAGATTCTATACCTTTCAGTTCTTCAGGAGAAGTCGTTCGAAGTGTTTGACTCATTTGACCGCTGAGGCATTGAAATTAGGTCAAGGTCATTTTCATTCTCAAAATTTGCTCTATCCCAGGAAGCAAGCAGCCAAAAATGAAGATTCTGTAATTCTTAGGTCTTAAGAAGAAGTTGTTTGAAGCGTTTCACATCATTGACCGCTGTGACCTTGAAAGTAGGTCAAGGTAATTTTCATTCTCAAACTGTCTAGGGATCTATCCAAGGAAGCTACCAGTCAAATATAAAGATTCTATACCTTTCAGGTCCTTAGAAGAAGTTGTTTAATTGTTCGACACTTCAAACCACTTTTTTTGAAGAACTAAAAGGTATAGAATCTTAATATTTAGCTGGTTGCTTCCTGTGATAGAGCCACAAAAAGTTTGAGAAAGAAAATGACCTTGACCTGCTTTCAAGATCACAGGGGTCAAATGTGTCAAACACTTCAAATGACTTCTTCTGAAGAACTAAAAGGTATAGAAACTTCATATTGTGCTGGTTGGTTCCATGGATACTTTAGTTCTAAAATTATCACATTGGACTAGTTAATACACACAACAAGTGATCAATGGTGACATAATTTAGGAACGCACATCTTTAGCTAGATTTATGAGACAATTAAGTTTACATCGTAGCTAACCTTTAATGAGCTACAGTGAAATCTACATAATGAGTTTCATGGAATTCAACTTACAATTTCATCCGTACAAATTCAAGACGATTTTTTAAACATGTATGTTTCAATAACAAAACAACATTGATATCTTAAGTATGACACATAAAAAACACAACAAATATTTATATACGCATATTCACTGTAGAACATTTATTCATATTGTAAAAGATGGGTTCCTGTTTAGTATTCTTGATCATATATAAATTAAATGCATTTTGTTTTACTTTGCATTAAAACAAATATGCATGTAAAACATACAAAATGTATGATATTCGTATTCAGTACAAGGACACAAGTGGGGATAACATGATTTGAAAGTTTTAATTTATTATTCTCCAAGGCATTAAGACAACTGGGAATCACATGCTCTTTCCTTGAAAATGATACTTGAGTCATTTAAATACAGTATGAAAGCTGATAGTAGATTAAATTTGGTTACATAATATGGTCAAGTGTAAGAAAATTATACAAATATTTTTACGAAGTAAAACATTGTCTCCATTTTATGATTTACATGAATGTTTGAGTTATCTCCATTCGACATCATTTACAAACAGAAAGTTTTGATTAGGCCATCACTATGTAACATCCTTTGAATAAATTGTATCAGTAAATGGACGAAAAATTACAAATTACATGTGCACATATGCATACAAATGTAAGAATATATAAAAATAAGTATGTATAAAAAATGAAAAATAACCACTTAGGTACAAGAAAAATAAGTGCAAATAAGATCAAACCTAAGTGATGTACAAAAGAATCACTCATTCAATCACTGCTTCACTTACATATACAAAGGAAATTGGCAGCTTTGCAGTGAATACGATTATTTTATTGCGACCAGACATCCCTTAATTATTGCCAATCAAGGTATTACCTGTAAACGTGTGCCTCACACCAGGTAGGGCAGGACCCGATGTCGCGGTAGGAATCGGCCGCCCAGCCATGGTGCGTGACGTGATTAGCATTCATGTCAAAGTCCAAACATATCCACAGGTGTCCCAATTAGCGATGGGTAATTTTGAAGGTGTCAAATAAGTTTGGTAGGTATTAGGACTATATCACTTATAATTTAAAGCAGACATGTTGATGTTCTGACCTAATTTTACTAACATATAGACCTATATTTACTGTACAGTAACGCTTTGTAAACACAACAGGTTATGTAGACTATGTTTTCAATTTATTAAACGGACCATTCATTACCAATAATATATATAATAGTTTCTGATTCAAATAAAACCTAACCACGCAGAGACTCAATATTTAGGTCTCTGATACAAGCTAGGTAGTCTCAACTTTTGTGTCACAAATGAAACGTATACTGTTTCGGGGCCAACACAAGGGCCTCTGCTTCGCAATAACGATCATAATAATCACGAAATGAAGAAAGTTTAATGATCAATTAACATTGAATTAAATAATATACTATCATTTTACCCATTTATAAATGTGCCATTGTTCTATGCCAGGCCGTCGTTGTTACGTATCACCTTACATTGGATATATAGAGGTATACTCCGGCGAAGAAAATATGTCGGGTATATGTTTGTGACTTGATTTGCACTTTGCCGAAATTTTTGCCGATAGTTAGAACTCACGCTTATTTTCTGAAGCATAATTTTGTATAATCCGAACAGGTTCATCAATATTTATTTAATTTTGTTCGAACTGACCGAAGGTTTACCGTAGTTTAATTCTTCTTATTGGTCAAAATAAAATTGATATCCTTCCAGACATCCCATCCCTTGCATCAGATCAATAGAATTCTACATCTGACTTATAAGAAGTCAATAAAAACTTATTTACATTATAGCCACAATGTATCAGTTGTAGGTCATGGTCCTTTTTTGTTACAGATACTGTCAAGTTAAATTCCCTAGAAAACAATCAGTAAATGTAATAAAGGCGGCCTGAAGCTGCAGACAATTATACAGATGTGCCCCGATACATATATATTTATAAGATACTTACAACCAAATGCCATACCCATTTCTCCACATGGAATGTTACACGGCAAGAAATAAAATTGAAACATACAAAATAATGAACATATAACACATAGGGCCTTCAAAATGCATGCATACTATACACATACATTTATGTCAATAGGAGGTAAAATCTAAACACTATTAAAAAATAAAATAAAATATTAAAACTCCCAAGCACCTCATACATTTAAAATGATTCAATAGACAAACACATAAACTTTATAATCTTATACTTGAAACTATTACAATATCATAATTTTATCAAAACACAATAACTGCCTTTGAACAACAGATTGTATTTATCACCTAAAAAATTGTCATCTGGTAAGTAAAACAAATAATCTGTTCTAGCCTTTCAATGTGCATCATATTGATAACAAAAGGTCCAAGAGACTTGGTTCTTCACCTGATTATGTACAATCTGGTAAAACATGGCCCATTCATTTAATTGCCAAGAGAAAACAATTATATTTGTCAACCTAAATGCATAGGATAATAGATAACATCCCTTAGAAACCCATACATGCTTCGGATGACCTCAAAAGCTAAACACTCTTTATAACTAACGTGGTCAGTTCAAATGAACTCATACACTTCCTGTGGTCTTAATAGGAAAAATATAAAAGTACAAATTTGAATAACAACATGACTGACTCATTCCACTACATGTTAAATATAGGCAGGGACTAAGTAACCACTTTAGAAAACATCAAGGATGTGACTACCGGTATTGACATTTTGGCAAAGGGCCTTTATCCAACCCCTAGTTCGTGTCTGTGAAACATTGATGAGACAAAGAAGGCCAAAATGTCAATTTAACAAACACCTTAGAAGTTTAAAATATGAAAGCAAATGAAATTGCCAACCTCTAAGTATTTTAGAAAATACGGAATATCAAATTCTGTCAAAGACGGTTGTTTAGCTCTCTAGCCCAGTTTCGTTTTCTTCTCTTCCTTGTGTTTGTAGCAAATGTAAGACAGTTGTTTAGCTCTTTAGCCCAGTCTCGTTTTCTTCTCTTCCTTGTGTTTGTAGCAAATGTAGTTGGACACCCTTTTTTTAATCTTGCCTTCATCAAGATTCTTGTTCAAAACAAGTTCTTTAATCTATAACAAAAGAATGTAATTCTAAATATCAGAATTTCAATTTTTTCTGTGAAAGTAGCAGAGCTACTATAAACCAGAGGCCCAAGGGCCTAAATGGTCAACTGATCACGAGTTATATTATCATGTATAAATAGTTTTTATTGTTGAGGTGTGAAATTGAAATCAAAAAGAATTGCATGACTTGTCATGTTACTAAAGGAAAACAATTGTTAAAATCTCTTTAAATGAATTAGTTTGCTATTGAACGAGACATTTAATATCTATATACATGTATTGTAATGTTGCCAGTTTTTCTCTTATAAATGCCAAACCCTGGGTAGGTCAGGATCTTTCTGATACTATTTGATAATGTATTTGATTTCAATTTCATAATTATTCCGACCCAATTTGAATTATTTCTTGCAGAAAATGAACTATAGTTAAAAGCGTTATTTCTCTATATTAACTAAAGTAAAATCTACCATCTACCCAAGGGAGATACCCCAAGGGTGACACTAACAGCTCAGATTATGCACCTATACTCATGTAAAGGGCCCTTTCATCCATGAAACAAACTTGATTCTTGTACATCTGAATGCGGAGAAGATTTCTTTAAATTTGATCCATTTACCCGTTTTGGCCCTGCCCCTCTAGCCCCGAGAGAGGGGCAGCATCTTATCCTCTCATCCATCTTACTGACATCTCATTACAAATATTGCAACCAAGTTTGAAACATTTCCAGCTAAATGGTCAAATTATACCCAAAATGTTATTTCCCTGAATTAGCTTTAGTTAAAAAAAACTTACCTCCTCCTAAATAGAGAGCAGATGAACCAGGGGTAATGAATTTAAATTCAAACAGCTACTAAACTGTACTGTTAAAGAAGGATTTGTTCAGGAGTTTTGGGTTACCTACCTTTGTGACAACCATCAAATATTGTCCACGCTTGAGCGTATGGACATCGAGGTCATCAACAGATTTTCGAATGACCATCTACAATAAACAGAGCAATAAGAATCATCTTGCTATCAGACAGAACACACTATGGATGATAAGGTCTATATAATCTGTTATTGTCACAACATCAAAGCTGCAACCTTGTGTTATAAATATCAGTAACAAGAGCTGTCGGAGAACAGCATAGCTTGCCTATGTATGTTATTATAATACTGCATCAATAGAAACACATGTATAGTAAAACGTTGATATAGTGCACGTGCCTATCATTTTATTTGCCACCTCACTTACCACCAGTATATTATAAGGACTGTTAAATGTTTAGAAAAAATCTATGTGAAGTGATTGTTAAGAAATTAACAAAGTCCAATAGAGCTATTTTTGGACTCTAAAATATGAAAATATGGTTCAACACATGGCTTACACTAAAAACAAATACTTCAACCTTATAATAGACAACAGCCTATTGATGGTGGTGGTCCAACACTACCCAACAAAACTTGCCCAAAAACTTTAACCTCAAGCTTACCCCAAAACATTAATCAATTAAGTCCAATAAAGCTGTTTTTGAGCCATAAAATATGAAAATATGGTCCAGCACATTGCTTACACTCGATATAGTGTATTGAGTGAGATGATTCAACACTGTCTGGAAAAACTTGCACAAAAACTTTAACCTCGGACGCCGAAGCCGGGGTGACTACATTAGCCTCCCTATTCTTCGAATAGGCGAGCTAAAAAGGGTTAAACTGTTAACACTAGGGTCAGCAACAATATATTAAAAGTGTGACAATATTTCTAACACGGTACGATACACAATATCTTTTGGGAAATATGTTACGATACACCCTAATTTTTTTCAGGATTTGTCGTTTCTGAATAAAGTCTACTGATATCTGTTCCATCACAGTGAGTGACAGCTTCAGCTCGGGATGCATGTTGAGAGAAGTGAATTAGGTGAAACTTTGAAGTCATGCCCAATTTGGACCAAGTCTATTTCCTGTTGTAGTATTTCAATTAAAAATTTGCAACATTACTTTTCTTTTCGCTTCTACTGTTACTATATGTATTGTGATACGTATTGTATCATGACCACAGTATTGTGATATCTAATGTATCGTGGCCACAGTATCGTGACTACAGTATCGTGACCACAGTATTGTGATACGTAATGTATCGTGGCCACAGTATCGTGATACGTTTTGTATCGTGACTACAGTATCGTGACCACAGTATTGTGATACGTAATGTATCGTGACTACAGTGTCGTGATACATATTGTATCCTGACCACAGTATTGTGATACGTATTGTACCATGACTACAGTATCGTGATACGTATTGTAACCTGACCACAGTATTGTGATACATTTTGTATTGTGAAACGTAATGTATCGTGACTAGTGTCCTGATACGTATTGTATACTGACCACAGTATCGTGATCCTTTTTGTATCATGACCACAGTATTGGGATACGTATTGTATCGGGACTAAAGTATCTCGATACGAAATGTAACGCGACTACAGTATCGTGGCCACAGTATCGTGTTACGTTTTGTATCGTGACTACAGTATAACGTTATACGTATTATATCATGACTACAGTATTGAGATACGTATTGTATCATGACCACAGTATCGTGATCCCTTTTGTATCATGACCACAGTATTGGGATACGTATTGTATCGGGACTAAAGTATCTCGATACGAAATGTATCTTGACTACAGTATCGTGATACGTTTTGTATCGTGACTACAGTGGCGTGATACATATTGTATCGTGAAATGTAATGTATCGTGACTAGCGTCCTGATACGTATTGTATCCTGACCCCAGTATTGTGATACGTAATGTATCGTGGCCACAGTATCGTGATACATATTGAATCGTGATATGTAATGTATCATGACTACAGTATTGTGATATGTAATGTATCTTGACTACAGTATCGTGACTACAGTATTGTGATACATTATGTATCGTGACTACAGTATAACGTTATACGTATTATATCATGACTACAGTATTGTGATACATAATGTATCTTGACTACAGTATCGTGACTACAGTATCGTCATATGTATTCAGTGATCCATCTACAATTTATTTTAATGAGTCCTTTTCAACTGTATTGCTAAAAATGATGAGTCCCACAATGTTAACTTAAACTATTTCCAGAAATTCTGTGAGTCCCTTCAAAATTCTATGAGTAGTGGACTCGGGACTCGCATGTAGATTTATCACCGTGTATTGTATCGTGACCACAGTATTGTGATACTATAATATTGTCATGTTAATGTATTGTTGAAGCCCTAGTTAACACTTTTATCAGATCTGTTTTTTCATAATAATAATAATCTGAAGTTCTTATATACCACTTTATAATCACAACCAAGTTTGTAGGTAGTTTAAAAACGGTTCTAGCACTACCCTGAGTGAATCCTGTACTTATTTACAGCTGAGTAGACTGGAACAAGCGGAGCAAAGTATCTTTTTCAAAGATACAACACAATGCTGTGACGTGACACTTGGGTCACGAGCCCAGCATCCTACCTTAGATTAATGTACCTCCTATGCTTGTGATGCTGCTAACTTTCTTACATTTGTATCTTATTCATCCTCTAGACACTAAAATTAAGGTTACCAGCCTTTTCTTTGTAAGCTCTAATATCTGACAAACAGAATGAAAATCTAACTAGTTATCTCACTGACAACACCAATAACGAACTTAATGGCTTCATTTTCACAATCATAACCAACCTTCACCATCGTCAACGTTCCTACCTCTCCTTACTCAACACTATGGACTGATCATGAACATGACACAACTGATTGCTAGTCTGGAGCATTATCGAAGCAAATGTACATGTACCAAAATGTTAGTAAGCTGCACCCTACCAAATGTATCAAACTGTTAGTAAGCTGCACCCTACCAAATGTATTAAACAGTTAGTAAGCTGCACCCTACCAAATGTATTAAACAGTTAGTAAGCTGCACCCTACCAAATGTATTAAACAGTTAGTAAGCTGCACCCTACCAAATGTATTAAAAAGTTAGTAAGCTAGTGCACCCTACCAAATGTATCAACCTGTTAGTCAGCTGCACCCTACCAAATGTATCAAACAGTTAGTAAGCTTCACCCTACCAAATGTATTAAACAGTTAGTAAGCTAGTGCACCCTACCAAATGTATCAAACAGTTAGTAAGCTTCACCCTACCAAATGTATTAAAAAGTTAGTAAGCTAGTGCACCCTACCAAATGTATCAACCTGTTAGTAAGCTGCACCCTACCAAATGTATCAAACTGTTAGTAAGCTGCCCCCTACCAAATGTATCAAACAGTTAGTAGGCTTCACCCTACCAAATGTATTAAAAAGTTAGTAAGCTAGTGCATCCTACCAAATGTATCAAACTGTTAGTAAGCTGCTCCCTACCAAATGTATCAAACTGTTAGTTAGCTGCACCCTACCAAATGTATTAAACAGTTAGTAAACTGCACCCTACCTAATGTATCAAACTGTTAGTAAGCTGCACCCTACCAAGTGTATCAAACTGTTAGTAAGCTGCACCCTACCCAATGTATCAAACTGTTAGTCAGCTGCACCCTACCAAATGTATCAAACTGTGAGTAAGCTTCACCCTACCAAATGTATCAAACTGTTAGTTAGCTGCACCCTACCAAATGTATTAAACTGTTAGTAAGCTGCACCCTACCAAGTGTATCAAACTGTTAGTAAGCTGCACCCTCCCAAATGTATCAAACCGTTAGTAAGCTGCACCCTACCAAATGTATTAAACAGTTAGTAAGCTGCACCCTACCTAATGTATTAAACAGTTAGTAAGCTGCACCCTACCTAATGTATTAAACAGTTAGTAAGCTAGAGCACCCTACCAAATGTATCAAACAGTTAGTTAGCTGCACCCTACCAAATGGATCAACCTGTTAGTCAGCTGCACCCTACCAGATGTATCAAACAGTTAGTAAGCTGCACCCTACTAAATGTATCAAACTGTTAGTAAGCTGCCCCCTACCAAATGTATTAAACAGTTAGTCAGCTGCACCCTACCAAATGTATTAAACTGTTAGTAAGCTGCACCCTACCAAGTGTATCAAACTGTTAGTAAGCTGCACCCTACCAAGTGTATCAAACTGTTAGTAAGCTGCACCCTACCCAATGTATCAAACTGTTAGTCAGCTGCAACCTACCAACTGTATCAAACAGTTAGTAAGCTGCACCCTACTAAATGTATCAAACTGTTAGTAAGCTGCACACTACCAAATGTATCAACCTGTTAGTAAGCTGGACCCTACCAAATGTATTAAACGGTTAGTAAGCTAGTGCACCCTACCAAATGTATCAAACTCTTAGTAAGCTTCACCCTACCAAATGTATTAAACAGTTAGTAAGCTATTGCACCCTACCAAATGTATCAAACAGTTAGTAAGCTTCAACCTACCAAATGTATTAAACAGTTAGTAAGCTAGTGAACCCTACCAAATGTATCAAACAGTTAGTAAGCTGCACCCTACCAGGAGCACCAGGGCCAGACTCTGTACCACTGTGGCAGTGTTAGTTCTGTTCTACAGTGTTTTGTCATTTGTTTGTTTGCTTGGCTATCTGTTTGTAAGGTGAATCAGTGTACTTAATATAACACTGAACATTTTTATCAAATGACATTAAATCAAACCTAGTCCATCTGCATTTAACAATAGCACGGATATTCTTAACATGAAATTATTATTGATGAAATCATAACAATTTCACATTGGTTCAAAATTGGCAAATAATCATCAACTGTTTTTCAGAATAAGGAAAGGGTGATTCACACATAACTGATGTTAACAACCTATTACAGTTAAGAAATCTGTGTATATATGACGAAAAACATCATCTCATGGTAAAAGTAAGATAACTGATGTCCATTATTAGCTGAAATACCTAATATATAGTATGCATTGTGTGTATGTAATAACTGATTTTATGCCAGTATTGTTTTGTTTGTTAATAAACAAGTTATATTTAAATGACATTGAAGCACTGTAAACCATTTTCCATAATTATAACTATTACACTTCATACCTGATAAGAGCAAACAATATTTGTATATCTACCAAGGTGAATTAAGAGATGTCAAGTTGACATACGCTAAGGAAGTTCTTATCATCGTTGATTGCTTTTTGTTTTTCTGGAGGTAAATCCATTGTCTCCCTTTTAGACAGCAGCATTGAATCTTCACTGATTACCCTAGGTGTCAGGAAAGGAACCTTCGACTCACGCATGTGTCCTCTTTGACCTGCAACGAAACAGAGAAAAAATTATCCTCCAATCCAAATGATTTCTTTCTTGCAAAGTCATGTTCACTCAGTATCTTAAAAATTTGATTAAGCTGTATTTTCCCCCCGAAAAAGCAAGTATAAATATCATCAGATTTATAAAATGTAACCACACCTATGGGAAAACATTACAACAAACGTAGAGCTTTGATAAATTTGAACTCAAATCTTGTAATAACATATAGTGAAAGACAGATGTGGGCATCAGGGACATATCACAGATTAATTTTTAAAAAACTTGGGTTAGGGACAGAGTATTACTCTTAACATGAAACCTGTAGCTCCGAAAAGAATTAAATGTAAATATTAAACCACCGACCTAGATAAACCGATTATTGTTTTTTTCATAATTATTGTGATAATTATCTTATTAAAACTTAAGGCAAAGGGTACTACTGCATCAGTTATAATTGCAAAGGAGAGTTCCAGCTCTCAAAGAGTTTATTTACTTAGAATATTCTCCATTTTATATAGACTATGAAGGACGGACAAAAAGCGGGCAGCCACCTATGAGAGTCAATTTGAACAGTTCACTATCTATGTCTGGTAACGGTGGGCTAAAGTTCTAGTTTTATTACACATGTGAATGCCTTATTCGCATCTGAGTTAAGTTTTTCACACCCTGTATGGCACAACAAAATCAGCCAATCAGCAAGTGTTTCATACATTTGTAGTTCATATATAAATTAAGTTCCGGCTAATTACTGGGTCACTGAGGGAGTTTTTAATAAGGAACTGATGACATGTTTTTAGATAAATGAAATGTTCAGGTATTTAATTTTTGAAAAATGTATATTTTTGATATATTTGCATGCCTGTGTGCGGATTTGCACAGGGGCAAAATGTGTTGGGTGGTTTCTGTTTTGGGTCACCAGTTTTGCTTGTAAACTTCCGGTTTTCAACTCCTTGACGCTGTGACACTCCAATATGCCACTAAACCTACCAAAAATGTCATTTTGTAGCCTTTGCAAGGTATGTATTTATGAATCTAGACAGTTGTCACTGGTTTTGAACTTCAAATATTAATGTTATTAGCTAAAATGTTTGGTAATAATATATAGTAAATGATTTGGTTGTGTAAGTCCTAGATACTATATGGGTCAGTTTCTTACCTTCAGGCCTCTTGACTTCCTTGTCATCAATACTAATTTCATTATCAATTGATTCCTCGCTTTCTCTACTGGAAACATGGCTCTTTTCTTGCTCTTTGTGAGTGCTTGTAGGTTTCTTCAGATCTGTAGCTGTGTATTTTGTCCCACTGACATCAAAACTTTGTTTAGCATGCACAACTCTATCATGAGCCTTCAATGCAATTTTTGATGTAAATATTTTAAAACACATCTCGCACTCGAACTGTTTTACATTTAATTTGTTATGGTGCCTTGTCGTATGATTTTCCATGTTGATCTTACTCTGAAAACTTCTTCTACACATTCTACATTTGTAAGGATAATCTGTGATTTTTTTTCCAGGACCTCTCTGCCTGTGCATTTTGCCTGAACGACCAGTACTGCGACCTGTCCTCGGACTGGATCTTTCAGAGCAAGGGCTTTGATTGAAGGATACCTTTCCATCCACCTCCTCAGCACCATCATGAAGCTCAACATGTTGTTTAAATAATCGTGTATCAACAAATATCTTTCCACAAGTTTGACACTCTCTCCTGCATTTCACATGGTTGAGTAGTGAATTTCTAGTCGCAAACATTTTACAACATTTATTGCACTGAAGTGATCTAGGTTTGTGTGTGAGCGTGTGATTAAACAAAGTTTTTCTTTCTGCAAAACCTTTTCCACATATATCACAGATCAATGTCTTTTTATTTTTCTTAGCTCCAGTATGAATAGCCTTGTGAATTTGTAGTCCTGTCGCAGTATTGAGGGTTTTACAACAAATATCACAGCAAAAAGATTTTGCTTTTTTTGTCGAATGGGTTTCTAAATGTGTTTTCAGCTTTGACAGACCTGAACATTTATGTCCACATATATCACAAATGTAGTCTTGGGCGTGCATTTTTCTTTTGTGAAGAGGCATTTCCTGGTAGGTCAATTCTTGACCACAAATATCACAAGGTGCTAGCTTATGAACTTTGTCTATATGGGTCTGAAGTTTTTTTTCTGTCAAAAACATCCAATTGCATTGTTCGCATTTGAAGTTAACACTGCCATGTACTTCCTTGTGCCTGTTTAAACCAAATTGATGCCGGAAAAAGCGCCCACACACTTCACATATATATTTTGCAATCTTTTCAGACGGACATTTGTGCTCTTCATCAGCTTCTTTAAAGCTCTTGCCACAAATTTTGCAATAATGGCCAATTTCTTTCCTGTGGTTATTTACATGAGACGATAAATTATACAATGAAGCAAACCTTTTCCCACATATCTCGCATCCGAAACGACAAGACCCTTCTTCGTTTTTCGTATGGATGTCCACGTGTTTACGTAGCTTGTCAGAAGTTTTGTAACTTTTTTCACATTCGTAACACTGAAAGTCAAATGAACCCTTTTCATAGATGTGAGTGAGCTTATGGCACTCTAATAATAACTTTCCATCAATTTTAATGCCACAAATATCACACACATGTGAAGTATGGTGCCTATCAATATGTTTCTGTGGTTTTTCTTTAAACTTCAAACCACAAATCTCACACGATTTAGTGACATGGAAACTCTTGATATGTCTTTGAAGAACACCTTCTGTTTGGAAGGTCCTGCCACAAGTTTCACATTTTCCAATCGATGCTGGTCTGGTGTGAATTATCATGTGCTTCTGTAAAGACCCTTTATGTGCAAAACAACGCCCACAAATGTTGCATTTGATAGATTTCTGGTGGAACCTCATGTGTTCTCTAAGGCCCTGCTGTAAGTGGTATTGTTTACCACAAACTTCGCAACTGAACTTCTTTATCCCGCTTAAAAGTCTTGCATGATATTGCATATGTCTTCTAATTCCTTCAACTCCAAAATAATATTTGCCACACACGTCACATTCCTTTTTTTCTTCGTGTTTAGTCCTGTGATATTTAAGTTTACCTTTTGAAACCTCTTCACCACAAATATTACATGTTTCTATTGTATGTACAAAATCTAAATGCTTTTTCAGACTGAAATCTGTAAGTAATACTGCATCACATTTCTCACACTGATGTCCTTTAGTCTCTGTGCTGTGCTTTTTATAATGTTTATCTAAAGTACTTTGTCGAGCAAAACTTCGAGTGCAGATACTGCAACTAAACTGTCTTTTTTTCATAACGTGAAATTTCACGTGTTTTTCAAGCATCTGGCTTTCTCTAAAGCTTTTTCCGCACACATCACAAGAAAATTTTAATCCTTCCTGTATATCTTTATCTGCATGAGCATTCTGCATTTTCATATGACTCCTCAAAGAGACAAATCCTCTGAATGTTCTCCCACAAATGTCACATCTGTATGGACTGTCCTGGTTCTTATGAATCTCAAGATGTGTATGAAAGCTGTCAAATGTTTTGTATTTTTCTCCACACGTATCACAACAGAAGTCATGTGACTTATTCTCATGCTCATGAGCGCGTTTATGGTAAACCAGCAACACTTTCCCTTGAAAATTTTGTCCACAGATGTCACACGAGTGCATCACATGAAAATTAGTCGTATGCTTTTGGAGTAAGTATTCCGTTTTGAATGTCTTATTACAAGGCTTACATTTCCCCACAGATCGATTGTGAATTCTCATGTGATACTTTAAGGAGCTCCTAACTGGAAAACAGCGACCACAAATGTTACATTTAATTGACTTTTCGTGGATTCTGGAATGGTTTTGTAGACCTTTCATTGAGGCGTATTTCTTACCACAAACCTCACAAACAAACTTGTTGATTAAGGCATTCCTTGCATGATGTTGCATATGCCGTCTGATGGCTTCAACTCCAGAATAATATTTGCCACACACGTCACATTTCTGTTTTTCCTCGTGTGTAGCTCTATGATGTTTCAGTTTACCTTTTGGAAATGTTTCACCACAAATATTACATGGTTTCATTGTATGTACATAATTTTGGTGATTACTCAGACTGTTCTTTGTAAGGAACATTGCATCACATTTCTCACACTGATGTTCTGGAGTAATATTGCTGTGACTTTCAAAATGTTTATCTAAAGAACTTTGGTGAGTGAAACTTCTACTGCAGATACTGCAACTTAACTGTTTGTTCTTCGTGTGAACATTCATGTGTTTTTCAAAGTTGTGACTTTGTTTAAAGCTTTTTCCACATACATCACAAGAAAATTTTAATTCTTCCTGTATATCTCCATCTGTATGAGTGTTCCGCTCTTTCAAATGCCTCCTCAAATGCTCAAGTTCGATGAATGATCTCCCACAAATGTCACATCTGTAGGGCCTGTCCTCGTCTTTATGAATCTCAAGATGTGTTCGAAAGCTGTCAAATGTTTTGTATTTTTCTCCACACGTATCACAACAGAAGTCGTGTGACTTATTTTCGTGCTCATGAGCGCGTTTATGGTAAACCAGCGACACCTTCCCCTGGAAATTTTGTCCACAGATGTCACACAATTGCATCACATGAAACTTAGTTGTATGCTTTTGGAGTGAATATTCCGTTTTGAATGTCTTATCACAGAGCTCACATTTCCCAACAGATTCTGATCGATTATGAATTCTCATGTGATACTTTAAGGAGCTCCTCACTGGAAAACAGCGACCACATATGTTACATTTAATTGACTTGTCGTGGATTCTGGAGTGCTTTTGTAGACCTTCCTGTGACGCGTACTTCCTACCACAAACCTCACAAACAAACTTTTTAATCAAGGTATTCCTTGCGTGATATTGCTGATGCCTCCTGATGGCTTCAACTCCAGAATAATATTTGCCACACACGTCACATTTCTGTTTTTCCTCGTGTGTAGCTCTATGATGTTTCAGTTTACCTTTTGGAAATGTTTCACCACAAATATTACATGGTTTCATTGTATGTTCATAATTTAGGTGTTTACTCAGACTGTTCTTTGTAAGGAACATTGCATCACATTTCTCACACTGATGTTCTGGAGTAATATTGCTGTGACTTTCAAAATGTTTATCTAAAGAACTTTGGTGAGTGAAACTTCTACTGCAGATACTGCAACTTAACTGTTTGTTCTTCGTGTGAACATTCATGTGTTTTTCAAAGTTGTGACTTTGTTTAAAGCTACTTCCACATACATCACAAGAAAATTTTAATTCTTCCTGTATATCTCCATCTGTATGAGTGTTCCGCTCTTTCAAATGCCTCCTCAAATGCTCAAGTTCGATGAATGATCTCCCACAAATGTCACATCTGTAGGGCCTGTCCTCGTCTTTATGAATCTCAAGATGTGTTCGAAAGCTGTCAAATGTTTTGTATTTTTCTCCACACGTATCACAACAGAAGTCATGTGACTTATTCTCATGCTCATGAGCACGTTTATGGTAAACCAGCGACACTTTCCCTTGGAAATGTTGTCCACAGATGTTGCACGATTGCATCACATGAAACTTAGTTGTATGCTTTTGGAGTGAATATTCTGTTTTGAATGTCTTATCACAGACTTTACATTTCCCAGAGGTTTCTGATCTTTTGTGAGTTGTCATATGATACTTTAAGGAGCCCCTAGTTAAATAACAGCGACCACATATGTTACATTTAATTGACTTTTCGTGGAGTCTGGAGTGCTTTTGTAGACCTTCCTGTGACACGAATTTCTTACCACAAACCTCACAAACAAACTTCTTAATCAAGGTATTCCTTGCATGATATTGCTGATGCCTCCTGATGGCTTCAACTCCAGAATAATATTTGCCACACACGTCACATTTCTGTTTTTCCTCGTGTGTAGCTCTATGATGTTTCAGTTTACCTTTTGGAAATGTTTCACCACAAATATTACATGGTTTCATTGTATGTACATAATTTTGGTGATTACTCAGACTGTTCTTTGTAAGGAACATTGCATCACATTTCTCACACTGATGTTCTGGAGTAATATTGCTGTGACTTTCAAAATGTTTATCCAAATAATTTTGATGAGTGAAACTTCTACTGCAGATACTGCAACTAAACTGTTTGTTCTTCGTGTGAACATTCATGTGTTTTTCAAAGTTGTGACTCTGTTTAAAGCCTCTTCCACATACATCACAAGAAAATTTGAACTCTTCCTGTATATCTCCATCTGTATGAGTGTTTTGCTCTTTCAAATGCCTCCTCAAATGCTCAAGTTCGATGAATGATCTCCCACAAATGTCACATCTGTAGGGCCTGTCCTCGTCTTTATGAATCTCAAGATGTGGTCGAAAGCTGTCAAATGTTTTGTATTTTTCTCCACACGTATCACAACAGAAGTCATGTGACTTATTCTCATGCTCATGAGCGCGTTTATGGTAAACCAGCGACACATTCCCCTGGAAATTTTGTCCACAGATGTCACACGAGTGCATCACATGAAAATTAGTTGTATGCTTTTGGAGTAAGTATTCCGTTTTGAATGTCTTATTACAAGGCTGACATTTGCGAATTGATTCTGATCGATTGTGAATTTGCATATGTTTCCATAAATAAGACCTCACTGGAAAACAGCGGCCACAGATCCTACATTTGTTTGACTTTTGATGGACTTTCATATGAACTCTTAGACCATCACGGGACTTGTAGTCCTTATTACAAAGTTCACAACTGAACTTGCCAATTTGAGAGCCTTGTAGATGTTGTGTATGAATATCCAAATGTTTTTGCATTTCATGGAATTGAGAAAACGTTTTACCACACTGGTCACATTTGTATCGCTCTTGTGTCTGTTTATTGGTCTTGCTTGCAAAGCTTCGCCCGCATTTGCCACAATTGGTGTTGTTTTCTCTGTCCAAACTGGTAAGTGTTGCACATTCATCACACTTGGATTCAGCTTTGTCTTTTTCTACCTCATTTTCACAACTTTGTCCATTATCATCAAGGTTCTCTTCTTCCATGTCCGTTTTGAGTAAGACTTTCCTCTGGTCGCATTCTCTTAGTTCCATGTCCAACAATCCGAATTCAGTTCTTTCACAGGTCGCAGATTGTTCTTGGTCCCAAGAAGGATCGTTCGATGTTCTCTTTCCATCTGATGATGCTTTCCCCAAACTTTCTAAATCAAGAGGTTCAAGTTTTACGAAAGGATGGCTGTGGTGATTTGGAATGATATTCCCAACTAAATGACTGTCACTGAAATGTTGTGTACTACTTACTCTGGTAGATGCCCCCACCGAGCTTGATGTGTTTAATGGGGGACATTCTGCTGACGTTGGGCTCAGCCTCAGTATCTTTTCCTTTTTAGGGTTAGTGATTGTTTTACTGATGTCTTGAGTGCAACTCTTTGTAAACTCCTGTTGATCTATGTCTGAACGAGTACACTGATCCATTGTATGAGTGATGGGATCTTCCCCAGCATGTCCTTCAGGAGACTGATGAGTGTCCATATTGTTACAGTCCATCCTTATATCTAGATCTTGATGTGTTCAAGGAAAAAGTAAAGTTGTTTCCTTGCTAAAATGCAAGTATCAACCCATTTCAATGTCAATATGTGTACCAGATATGTAGTATGAACTTCTAGCTCCAGAATTTAATTTCAGAAGTGTTCCATTCACAACCATTTTCAGCTCAGAATGCTTTCTGCCCTGTAATTCTTCTATGGAAGTCTGATTGTCGTGTCCTGAAATAAAAATGTGTATTTTTCAAAACTTTTGAAAAACATGTTCATACATCTACATGTAGTTTAATAAAAAACTAGAATTATGTCAGTCTGACATTAAAGACGCTCACCACTTTAAATTGAATTGCTTCAGTAAGACGTTGAGCATCAATATCTTCTATGATACCTCAGATATGTGTTCTGTATTCTGCTAATTGAAAATCAGGTCATGTGATGATGATGCCTTTGGGATTTCCAAAATCAATCACCTCTTAAATGATGCCTTAAAAACATTTCTCCCTCTCCTCTTTTTTTCACCCTCTTTCAGTGTGACGCATTGTTGTAATTTTCATTAACTAGCATCCTCCAATGATGTGACATGAGCATTTATGTGCAGAATGCCAATCGGTGAATGGATATTAAAGAATAGGTGCATTTTGTGATTGTGAAATGAAGAATTAAAGGGGCATCACGGTGAAGTAACTTTATTTTTTGTCTTTTTTTCAAATACTACATAAACATATCAAGTGAGACTCCTTATGGAAAATAGCGATCGGATTTGGCTGAAATAGATTCATAAAAATGATTAAACCTTAGAAAATCATCGGTATTTCTACCTGTCTGACCAACGTTTTGTTCAGGGATTTCCCTCTACTAGCGCATGCGTATTGCACACCATTTCTTTGTAAACAAAATGACTGACCGTGTGAAGTAAGCGAAAGAAAAGTGTTGTACCGTGTCAGCTACGAAACGAAAAGTTGCCAAATGGTCAAAAGATGGCGCAAAGAGTACGTTACGGAATCATGATTGCAGGTGGGCAGTATTCAAAGGAGAAAATAACTGCCGTAGCAGTTAGTACGGTGCATGTATTCTTCCGGATAGCCGGTTAAGCTGAAATGGAATCGACAGAAATGCTGGCGCTGTTTATGTTATGAATAAATATTTAAAACTATTAAGCACGCTAGTATCTTTGTCTGAGTTTGAACACAGATAAACTTAGTTTAATATGTTAATGGGCATGTATTGGAGAGAGTTTACTTTGTGTTTCTATAATTATACAGTGGTTTATGCGAAAGGAAGGGATAAGTGACTGGTTAGTTTGATTTTGCCATGAGGCCCTCCAAGGGATAACTGTTGTGATGGCCCATGGCGTATTTTCTGGGTCACCGAGATACGTGTTATCTAAGTCCGTGGATTTACATAATTTATAATATTACCGGGTTCAATAAAATGGTATGATTTAA
>NW_018480000.1:141519-166390 GCF_002113885.1 Mizuhopecten yessoensis | reverse complement strand
ATGTGCTTTCTCGAATCATATGTGTTTCACACGCGTAACACTCCTCAGACCTCAATCCGAGTTGCTAAAAAGCTCAAACGTAGTGCACGAATTTCACCACCACAACACTTGTAGAATGCACCGGAGATAAACATTTTGTTTTCGGCAATTATTAAAAGTATAGATTATTACTTGGAGAAGAGTATCAGAAGACTTAATGTAACCCACAGGTGAGTGTCAGAGATTCTACTTTCTATTTACGATAACGAAACTATATAGCGGAAGCATGCAAGACTGAATTATGCGCACGCATCCGTAACGGAAGTGGGTCCGTCATTTCGTTCTCTGGACAGAATTAATAAGCCGCTCGGCTCTCGCCAAGAGCGGCTTAAAAAAATGTATTACAGTGAAATGCATTATTTCTTGTATATTTGAATTTCCTACCGACATGACTTTTTTAATATTTTAATTTCTAATATTATCCATGGAATTCATATCTAAAGGAATTGCAATTTTAGAGGACCTCCTTGTAAAAAAAAAAGGTTCAATGAACCTGTATGCTATTGCTCAACTGTCATATTCAAGGGTTTCAAGGTCACAGAACTATGTATGGTATGACCACTTTTTGGTACCCATATTCACCAAATTTGAACTTCCAAATAACTGCGTGTCATAAGTTTTAGTACTTGCAGTTATTTGTCCTCATCTATTTGATATATAGAAATCAATTACAGGATAGAAGTTTAGGATCTCTGAAAACATTGTTTTCCGTACAAAATGGATCTGTTACATTTTGTTGAAATAGGACCATTATTATAAGGACACTTATTGCATGGAAACCAATACCACCAATCAAAATGTATAAGTGTAATTAATTTTGCATATTGTAAAAGGATCACATTGATGAGCGAATTTAGTCCTTAACATTTTAATATGTATACATGTGCACACTAAATTTTGTTGAAATCATACCATTTTTAGCATAGTTATCGCATGAAACATGACAGACGGATGGGCCCAAATTAATGTCTCCTGACTTTCTTCAAAATGTGGGAGATAATTATCTGGCATTATGAACTCATCAAAAGACTGTTTTCATCTTATTATTTATCAGTTCTAGATTAGATTAGAGGTTTTAGTAGTTGTATGTTATGTGTTAAGAGTTTTGACAACTTCAGGTCCCTTAGTTATGTTTTTCTTAAGAATTCCTTATACGTTTCCCTCAATTTATCGCCAAACCCTTTTATAATGCCAAAATTTCTTTGTACAAATGATGGCAATATAATGAGGTTTTCCTGTCACTTAACATGTAAGAAGAGATGACCAGTCAACGTGAAATAGTCAACCGCATATATAGATCCTGGTGACCAATCCAACAATGCATAAATAACTTGCCCAAAAACTTAAACCAAGTCCAACTAACCAGCTTTTGCCCCTAAAATGATGAAAATACAATTCAGAACATTGTGTACACTCCATAAGAATACTCCAACTTTATAATAGGCAACAGACTATTGATGGTGGTGATCCAACACTTCAAAAAAAAATTGCCTAAAAACTTTAACTTGCTCAAGCTTACCCAAAAACTTTAACTAAGTCCAATTAAGCTGGATTTTTTGGCCCCTAAAATATGAAAAAATGGTTCAGCACATTGGTTACACTCCATATAAATACTTCAACCTTATAATAGACAACAGCCTGTTGATGATGGTTGTCCAACACTAACACTTCTCAAAAAAACTTGCCCAAAAACTTAAACCTCAAATTTAACTAAGCAAAATTATGAACAATATCCAGTATATCACTTACACTCGATATAAATGACTTAAAATCGTAATAGACAACTAGCTAGCTGGGGTGACTACATTAGCCCCCCTATTCTCCGAATAGGCGAACTAATAAATCACTTAAACTCATAATAGACAACTGTGTATTGAGTGTGATCGAACACTGTCTGGAACAAACTTGCCCAAAAACTTTAACCTCAGAAGGTGGGACGCCTCCGAATACGTAAACTTGCTAGATACATTTTTGAGGCAAATAAGGCACGAGTGACGTAAACATGCACATCAATATAATTTATATAAATGTCTATTTATGTATTATTGACATTTGTATCATTACGGATTACATGTTGTTGTTGTTAATGTCAGATGTTAATGATGCTGATGATGATGATGATGATGATGATGATGAAGAGGATGGTGATGATGATGATGATGATGATGATGATGATGATGATGTGAGAGCGTTAATGATTGTTGAATGCACAATAATGATGTGGGAGTGATAATGAGTGTTGATTGCACAATACATATACGTAATTTGTAATTTATTGTAAAGTATAGTTATCCAATAAGTTGTCAAATAAAAGTTGAATTGTGTATGTGTGTGTGTGTGTGTGTGTGTGTGTGTGTGTGTGTGTGTGTGTGTGTGTATGTGTGTGTGTGTGATATTGTATGTTGTCTCTGTATTGTTTTGTATATATGTTATGACTGATAAGTCAACCGACTTAAAGTAATAAAGAACTTGAACTTGAACTTGAATAGGCGAGTTAAAAACAAATATCTTTTTGTTTCTGATTACCATACCTAACATTTCGTGCCTACCCTAAAATTTATTAGCAATTTTCGAGTTAGCACGATTAAAGTCCAGATAACTCTCCTGTATAAACCTTTGAAAAAAATAAAACACAAAGTGTATTACCTTCCTTACCTGATTTTTTCAGACATGTTGCAGGAAACAAACATATTGTTTGGCATCAACATATATATAAGGTACACATCCTGAAATAAGCCCAATGGGCCAAAACAAAAGCTCTCGCTCTAAGTAGGGAGGTGGGCTTATTACAGGACCGTGGAATAGTTAGTTGTCTATTTCTAATGAACTACAATGATTTGGATGGGCTTATTATCAGGTATCGGCTTATTGCCAGATAAATGCAGTATACAGATGGTGCAGGAAAATCACGCACACATATCAGTTTTGGTCATTGGTGATATCTTTACCACTTACCCTGTCTATCAGATTCTGCTGATTTACTTTCCAGCCCTGAGATGAAACTTTCATCAATTGGATGACCTCCAGATCTGATGGGAAGAGATAAAATAATAAAAATTAAACAACAGCTGTAAGCCAAATGCTATCTTAATTAATCCTGGAATATGCATACATTTACATTAAACATTAGTGGTATTTAATTAGTGTTAAGCATCAGTGTCATATATTCAGGAACATAGATAATTCTTTATACATCTAACATAATATTGCGTCTTACTCAAATCAATGGCCTTTTGGATGGTTACAAATATGCCAGTTTGTTAAATTTAGTGTGAACAAAAATATCAGTAATATCTCGACTGCAGAACCCATTACAAATCTTACTTTTCATTTTGTTGTATTATAAAATTACAGAGATTCAAATGAGTACATGATAGCAAAACTTTTTATCATAGGCTCTAAAGAATAACAAGAGGCCCAATGGGCCTGCATCGCTCACCTGGTATAAATTTCACATTTGTAACCTTAAAAGTGATCTAAAATAAAGCTACAGGCAAAATATCAGTATTTATGATTAAAATTAATTCAAAAGACCCTGTCATTTTTTTTAAAAACATTTCACCCCTGTGATTGAAAGTTGAACAAAGTCATTACGTTGATTTTTTTTTTATAGCCATTCATCTCAGGATGCAACTTGCAAAGTATCAACATCCTGGGACCCATGGTTATTCAGAAGAGGTTGTTTAAAGATTTTAAACAAATTTGACCCCTGTAACCTTGAATATGATTCAAGGTCATACATCTAAACAAACTTGGTAGCCCTTGATCCTAGTATGCTACTGACTAAATATCATCACCCTGGGCATTTTGGTTATTCAGAAGAAGTTGTTTAAAGTTTTTAACATATTTGATCCCTGTGACCTTGAAAATGGGTGAAGGTCATTGATTTTAACAAACTTTGTAGCCCTTCACCCCAATTTGCTTCTGGCTAAATATCGACACCCTAGGCCTTTCGGTTATTAAGAAGATGTCATTTAAAGTAAAATATTGACGCCGCTCGGACGACGCGCCACGGCATAAGCTCACTTAGCTTAACACTTCGTGCCAGGTGAGCTAATAAAATAACCAGTCATTATATTATATTAAATTATGTTTATGTAACATGTGTAATATCACTCCGGAAATGATGTTACAATCAATTGGGAACAATCAATGTGACGTCACGTCACTGTGAAGCGACCAAGTGTAAAATATTCCTTTCAGATCACAATTATACAGTTTACGTATACTAAAGTATTATATGACAAAAAGAATTTGTCATTCATTTCCCTTCATATTAGATTTATGATATACTTGTTTTGGATTTTTCATACAATGTATTTGTTTGCCAGCTAGAGGCTCGCAAACATGAAAAATCCAAATTTTGTATCGTAATCTAATATGAAGGGAAACTAATGACATATCTTCTATATATATAAGTATAACGCATAAGAATAGCCAGCTCTAGGCAAACCAATAGTCGAACAACAAATCCAGCAGGTAAAATCAAAAACATTCTACATGTGGGCTTTCTGAATGGTAAATCTTACATACATGTACATAAACACTGACTGACAAATTATAGACATTAAGTCATAATTAAAGCTTTAATATATGTGTACTTTTATATGTATACCATATGTATATTGTGGTCGCAATGATAAAAGACCTTACACCTATCCCAGAGAAGGCTCTCTCTGACATCAGCAAGGAATATTCTAGTCCTTATGTTTAATCTGCACAGATTATATATGGGACTGGTCCAAACATCAAACACAGTTGTAAAATATACGACATTGCAATCTATCCGTGCTTTAATTAATTCCCAGTTTCTCGGGATCCAGCCGGGAGACTTCTATGGCTTGATCTGCTAGACCCCCAATTAATGAACCTTAATTGACTCTTTAAAATTCATTAAAAGTTCATTTAAATAAAGTTCCTCACAAAACTTAGAAAAAATGCCCTATTTCTGAGGATATTCTCAATATGGACAGTTCTAATTCCCTATGAAGGGACTTATTTCCCTGTTCTACATAAACTTTCCCTTTTTCTTCATGATATTTTCCTAAATTTGTCAAAACATCAACTTCTCGATGGCACAACCCAATTAATCTAGCTAACACTTGTCATGCTAGAGTGACCACATGCACCTCGTTCCCCCCTGGCTGGTTGGTTTTGGTTGAGTTATTATTCATCTACACTTCATAGACAAAGTCGGTGTTCGGTCGACTTGAGGGGGTAAGTTGGCAACTAATAAAACCACATAGAATGTATAAAACACTATGCATCATACATGTAATTGTATGACCCTAAATAACTCTGGCTCAAATTTGCGTTGTTTATCTGACCAAGCGGTAACAGGTTATTTCGCCCTAAATCCTGTTCGCCCTAGGTTGTTTTGCCCTAAAAAAATGCATACGCTAATATAATAATTAATATTTAAATACATTAACTAAACTTATTGATGACTTTCTACAATGGTGTTTGGTACATTTCATGTAGAGTATGTGAGAACGGAGTCAGCTTTTCACAGCTGCCGTTTGTCACACTTGCTTAAAAACAAGACAAACACATTTTGTTGATGATTTGATTTGCGACTTAAAACTACCGAAATTGAAAGAAAACACCAAACAATGTTTCGCCCTCTTAATTTTTTTTTTAGGGCGAAACAACCTATAGCTAGGGTGAACGGGATTTGGGGCAAAACAACCCGGAACCAACCTAGCTGTGTGTCAATTCATGTATCATTCTGGCATTATTTCATATTATGCATCTTCTTTAACCACAAAATGTAGTTTATTATCTAAATAGTTATTCAAGTTAACAATGTCCAAATCTATCCGACTATCACTACTCACAGGAGTATGAAATTCTGTCAAAAATCGTAATTACAGTAATACCACATCAACATTTTTAGCATATTATGATGCTAGTTGTTTCGGTAATAGGTCGTTTCGGTAACAAGTCATTTTGGGAGTCCCTAAGTCGTTTCGGGACTTAATCAAGTCGTTTCGGGACATAAACAATTTTCAATTATAAATAACATTTTGCTCCCGTTTCATAAAAAGTCATGTAAATACACAAGTATGGTTTTAGTCTAGTGCTTGAGGGGATAACTACCAACATTTACCTGATTGACAATGTGTTATTACCAGATGAAACTTAATCTCATTATCAAATACAGATCTAGAGGAACTTATGATATTCAACATCAATGTCTTTCATTACCGATAGGTTAATTCCTTGTTTGATATATTTAACCTTCGTTTGATATTGTAACAATATGTTTCCAATTCACTTTATTCTTCGTTATTGTTATTGACATTAAGAGACGAATGAGTTAACATTGATTCTAACAATGTTTTAAGCATGTTATTAAAATCATGTAATACCATTATATGATAAGTTGTAATCATTTTTATCCAATCGATTGTCTAAATTTAGTTGATATTAAATATGTTTAAAGACAAAAGACAATGGTATCTCAAAAAGATAAAATAATAATAATAAGAATCTCGAAACGACTTTTGACATGTCCCGAAACGACACCATCTATCAATATGAATGATGCGCTGCGTGATATGTTTAAAAATATCTAGAATTCCGAGAAAATTGATAATAAATTAGCGGTAACGTTATATTCTTTCAGACTCTTGTGACGAAACCCACAGGGGCTCGGATCCTGGAATGTATAAGTTACACCAGTTTTGATACAGTAGGCCCTAATTTAGCGGGACGCAATAACTAAACAGAAAACGTTATACGTATTCTAGAACCAAATTATTTATTATAGTGATTTGCGATACCTAAATATATTCCAAAACCCGAGCACCTGTGTATTGGCAGAAACTAGAAAGGGCTAATTCAGTTATCTCCCCTTCGCATTATCTCCATGCAAACTGTAATCTTACGCAGCTGCAGCGATGTGACATAGGCCTACTTCAGACTCCATGACACAATATCATGCAACATGACATTTGTGCATTAATAATTATTCTAGTTACCCAACGCAATTGATAAGTCGACGAAGCTTTAAAGCAGCAGATGTAACAGACCATGGTTTTGTCCGCAGCGGAAACAGGAAGTACATGTACGTCACTCATAACGTAGTCACGTGTTTTATTTAAATAAAAAGGTGTCGTCTGATTTTCTGTGCCACACCTGTTTCTGTGCCCTGATCTTTTTTGCATCGGTTTCGAAGAAAATAAATCCATCTAAGTAAATTTACACTATTTTACTCACTAGCACATTACCTTATATACCTCTGTATTCAAAATTGTCAGTTACTAACTTATATAATTAGCACTGGGTAACAAATTGTCGTCCCATCCAGATTTTGCCGTTCCATGGTATGGGGAAATAAGTTATAATCGCAATAATTTAACATTTCTATATGAATTTTTATATCAAAATGTGCAATATTTACTTAGCGCGGTCAAAATTACAAAGCAATGAAGCATCGTCTGCATTTGCCAATTTGGAGTTAGCTAGACTCCGACGTAAAGCTACACATTTGCAACCAGAGTTAAAGCATTTTCCCCTTTGTCGATTTTTGATATTTTTTTAAGATATGATAAACTTAATTATTACAGTAGAAATATTTCTGTTGCAATTAGTTTGTGGTTTAATTTATCATCAGATGACTGCTGTGTAATCAAACCTGAGTGGGTGGTTTTCACTATTTGTTTTCACATCTATATGCATTTCCTTTTAGAAAACAAAAAAATATAAACTGTAGATTTTTTAACATGCAACCTTTGATCATTGTGTTGGACGAGGAATAGTGATAAAGATCAGACCAGTGCCGTCGCTGGGGCTTGAACTCGCGGCCGATCTACCGCTGAGCTAAAGGGAAATTCCCTACAGCTGACGCTTGTAGGGCAACCTAATCAGAGACGTATAAAGCCAGTAGTCAGTCTCTGACCTAATCAATTCACATCTTTTACACTTTTCCCTCCTTTTTTAACACCAACTCAGGTTCTTTGACTTCTCGGCAAGGGTCTCCTACCTTGAACGGGGATGGTCAACGGCATCAATTTGTAATATGACGAGGAATAGTGATGAAGATAGTGCCGTCGCTGGGGCTCGAACCCGCGACCCTTGGTTCTCAAGCCCGATCTACCGCTGAGCTAAAGGGAAATTTCCTACACCTGACGCTTGTTAGGCAAACTTATCAATGGACATCTTTTACAATTGTCTCCTTAACAAAATTGTGCGGTGTCATGTGGTTTCGTTTCTCGGGCAATTCTACAGGCACCACCAAAAAGTATGGGGTCCTATATACTACTGTATTAATGTAAAGTACGACTAATGAAAATACTAGTTTAAATTTGATCTCAGATTTAACCTGACGCTACCTAACTTGGTACCATGCATTTTGACAGTTTTTATGGTGATATTTTAAATTCGAGATCTATATGGACTATTTAAATGTTTGACAGTTAAATATATTGTACTTAACTCGGAGTGAGTTTTGTTCCGTTTTCAGTCACGACCCACATCTAATTAAAATCAGACTTACGTAATTCCACTCCTCTACGATACACACTGGACAATATTCAAGTATTAGAGGGCATTGTAGAGGAGCAGAATTAGAAATCTCATTCCGGTTTTTTTTCTGGTTATCAACCATTGGATGGTACGTTAATCAGGTTTATTTTGTACATGGCATGAACATGTTTCTTTTAGTAATTAAACATTTGTATTCATGTGTGTGGGGTATTTTTTCTGACCATCTTTTCCACCATATTAAATAGTTTTGTTTTCGGCGACATGAAGCGCACGAATACATCAACAATTGTATTTTATTGACACTGAGTTAAGTATCCATTTAGTTCATATAATGGAGTAAAATGTTAGTAACGGTTTCAAATATTCAAAATGATAACCTGTATTTTACATCACATATGATTCACCTGTAGAGTATACTTCCTGTAATTTAGCGCTAGGTGGCGCGTGCAGTCTGATCTGGCTCGTGCACCGAAAGCCTTGTTAGTATTATGAGTATAATTTATAATTATGTAGCTGTCATGTTTTCAATGGAAATACTTGCCATCATTAATTCTGTACATTTGAAACATTTTCTCATAGTTTTCTCCCTACTATCAACAACACCGACCAAACTTCAGTAAAATACGTGCCTTTTTATATTCGAAGGTGTGCGTATGCACTTAAACCTGTGATCGAATGCCACTTTGTAGGGAAACAATCAATAAACAGTTAGGGTTAGGGTTAGGCTCCAACATGTGCAAGCAGCAGCAGCAGCTGTTTAAAAAAGAACCACTCGTATGTTCTAATTAGTACCATGCACTATGTAAATATCATTTAAAACCTTTATAACCGTGATAAAGTCTATTTAAAGCTGTAACAAGTAAAATCCACAGATCACCGTATGTGATATCTAAATACGTGTATACCCATGTGTATGACAATTATAAGATAACAGACATATACCGTTAACTCGGGGATGGGTAGGCTTAATCGTGACACTTGAAGACCTTCACCGCTTACAACACGCGTCGTGTTATTAGAAGTGTCTACACCACAAACATCTCACCGTCAACATAATGGTGAAAAGCAAAGTTTGGACCGTTAAAACGGCATTTTATGGCAAAGTGCAAACGTCCAACTTTATTTATTTACGGTTCATTTATTTGCATTTTCTAATTGTTAAACACAATTTACATTGTACATTGCAATCCATATCGCGAGTACTCGCGAATGTGACATTCAATACATTTGTTTCAACACAATATATTACTCTTGCCACTACAAAAATCAACGCATTACTTCAAAAATGTCGGATATTTATACTGATATTAATTTTATAGATGTACTGATTTTATTTTTCATGTGTTGCATTGTTTTGTACAACTGTCCAATCACGGTCTGAGATACACTTTACCATGTCATGGGGTGCACTGGGATGAATAACCACAGATGAAAATATAGCACACTAAACTATTGATTAAGTTATACTTACCGATATACTATATACAGCACCAGCGTAAAGTTGGTTACTTATTCAATATTGGGCTAGCCCAATATTGGACTGGCGCAATATTGGGCTAGTTTGACATTCAAATGTACCTAACATAATAGTTCGTATGCCGCTTTTTTTCACACCCATACCACAACTGGGCATCTTCTAAAGTATCCACATACAAAACGGCATCAACGATACCCCAGAAGATGCCCAGTTGTGGTATAGGTGTAAAAAAAAAGCGACATAAGACCTATAACAATATGCCCTGGCCTGTTGAAAACGAAAAATTAACGATTATGTACTGAAATTCGAAATTATGCCCAGTGGGCATCTTAAGCCTGGGGTATCGTTGATGCCGTTTTGCATGTGGATACCTTAGAAGATGCCCAGTTGTGGTATAGGTGTGAAACAGTGGCATAAGACGTATTATGTTAGTTACAATTGAATATCAAACTAGCCCAATATTGCGCCAGCCCAACATTGGATCAGTCCAATATTGGGCTAGATACTCACCTTAGCTCCTCACCCTGACGTATGCAATTCATTAGGTCGACAAATAGGTTCTAATAAACACACAACGTGACAAACGTGACATTCCCAATCCTACCTCAGTATTAATTATAGTTTACCATCGATCGATTACTCCGGGTGGATATCTCTATACTGTGAGGTCTATCAATATTTATGGCCAATTAATACCTATGGGCAATTCAACTTCATCAGGTTTTGACAGTTTTACGACAAATGAAACCATTGAAATTAACACACAAAAACCAACAACGGGGCTAGTTCAAGTGTACAGCTGACTATGGTCCTTTTGACGCGTCATTGATCCTTGTGATGTCATTATTAGATACAGAGCATTGAGAAATACTCCGGAATGACTATCTTAACATTGCATCCATGATAATAATTTGCAGCCATTTTTTCTTTCTCTTTCTTTTATTATAAACAACTTCACGATGAAAATCTTTACATCTTCCCCTGAAGTGATTATTGGCTTTCCCGTTTTGATTCTTACATCCCTCAGTTGTTTATCGAATTTCTCTCGCACCTCTCAGTCTCTCCTACGTGACAGTGGGTTATGTTATGTTAGTTGTGAGACGTGAAATAACTTGTATTTTCCTAAATTTATATAGCAGGTGTAGTAAATGAATCTGAACACGACGCTCAGCCTATAGCAGCACCTGATAGTATTCCCCCTATACGTTTGTCCAGGGTCTCTATGTAATTTGCTCATTTGTTTATGTTTTGCCCCGGTTCTATCAATTCTGAGTTCCAATCATTGGTTTCCTGACACACTGATATTCTCTTGTTTCATTGATATAGTGTATTGATGGCACCGTCCGTCTTATAATGCACCAAGCCGTCAAATAAATCCAAGTCTTTCCTATACGATGACACTCTTGAACGCTCAATGTTGTAGATCATACACTAACGTTCGCATAAAATACCTCAGGTGTCGGAAAGTAGGTGAAAGAATGTTAATACCAGTGACGTGCGTTCTGACTGTTCATTTTTCTTCGAATTGGGTCGAAGCCCGAATCAAAATTCTGCCTGTCACATATTGAGGGGAGGTGTAGAATCTGAAGACGTCAGCATGGACGCTTTGTGAACTAATGCGATGTTCAAAGGGATTGGTTTAGTGGTGGTAGTGTAATGGTCTGCCTTGGGGTGGTGATTGTGGTTGCAACCATACAACGCTCTTGGGCAACGCGTTCGAAAACGTCAAATTCAGACGTCTCACCTGAAGGAGCCGGCCTAGGCGTTGTACGGTGAATAGGCCAACGTCCCTGCATGTTCACAGCAACGAAGCTGTATAGCTGTTTCGGCTCAAACGATGGTCGTACGCGGTACTAAACGCGTGACCTAAGAAACTCGACTTACCTTACATTGACGTGTTATAAAATCAAATCTTCGCGGCATCTTTGTTTCATTTATGACAAATTAATAAAAAAAAACCCACCGAAATGGATGAATAAAGACGTATTGCTTTTTTACAATTGCAAAAGAAATGATAAATTAATCGCAGATGAAATTTGAATTTACATTTCTGATTTCGCTGAGTATACATTTAAAAACGTTACTATAAAGTAGTTGTTTTATCCACCGCAAAACATGGAAAAGCACAATACATTAAATGCAGATGTAGTGTAAAAATATGGGACTTATTATTTAAAAACAGTGAAATTGTTTTCGACATGGCATCAACGAACACTCGTGCCTTTAAGAATACACAATCGAGATATTATTTAATGTCTGACTATATATCATGCGTATTATCTGCTACCTGATGGAAACTGTTTCAGCTTGTGAAATAGAACTTCGTGCATTGTATGTCTTGGCAATTTTTTGTTCCAAAATATTTCTGTAATCCCGTGGACTCGGGAAGCTTGAATGATAGTTTTACATGTTACCCTTTATATGACTTGAAAACGAAATGCAATAGGATATTGTTTTACAGAATGACGGCGTATTTTGGTTTTCTGGATATTTGCAAGCCACAGAAAGGAGACGTAGTGTTTGTCAATGGTGCTGCCGGGGCAGTCGGTAGTCTTGTCAATGGTGCTGCCGGGGCAGTCGGTAGTCTTGTCGGACAAATCGCCAAAATAAAGGCAGGTTATGCTTTTATCAACATACATCATCCCCTCTTATCTAGGGTTACAACCGAACAATGATAAATATGCTTCCTACTTGTCTGTATTTTGTTTCTTGTCTAAAAGGGTTGCAATGTTGCGAGATGTTTCCTCGTTGTCTGCGTCGTGTTGTGTTTAACAGAGGTGTAATGTGACGACATTTTGCAACGTTGCATTGAGGTATACTGTTTAATAGGGACATAAGGTAGAAGGATGTTTCTACACTGTCTGAAATGTAACATTTGAACAGGAGAGCAAGATTGCAGACTTGTTTGTAATACAGCTGTGTAACTGGAATGCAAGGTTGAAATGCAACAGCTGCAACTTATTTTGTTAAAGGTAGCGAGTCCAAATACACCACATTGTATCCTCAACGAAAAAGAGTTTTTTAAATACTAGTAGTTTTCTTAACGGGAGTGCAAGGTGGTGCGATGCTACTTTATTGTATGAAAGTTGCGTTTTGTTCAACAGGGTTGAAAAGTGGTGGGATGTGCCGGAACTGACGACAAATGCAAATGGGTAAAGGAATTAGGTTGTGATGAGGTCTTCAACTACAAAAAAGATTGATTTATCCCAGGCTTTGAAAGTGGCCGCCCCAGATGGTTTCGATTGTTTTTTCGACAATGTGAATAAGCAATTATTCTGAATGTAAGCCATCAAGTTATATTTAGAGGAACACATTATTTTAATTTTGTTGAACTGAACGTTAAAGGGACTATTTTGTCAAATGACACCCTAAATATCGAGTATACACTGAAAATATATATTCTAACTAAATATGACATAGTTGATTATGTCATGACCTGAAGCCAACGTCCAGTGTGGTCAGTTTTATCTTTTGGGAAAACCGGTGATAAAAATAGCTACGACCGAAATAGTGCAATATCCGGGCCTTTCAGTGAAAAGTCAACATATACAGTACCATGGTGTCAGTTTATAGTCTAATTTCACACATAACACATTCCTGTTTTTTTGAATTTACACAATACATCGCAAGTAAGATGCTTTTGATTCAGATTAAATGACTGTGCTTGTATTCCAAAGAAGCTAGTCGAATAAAGCGAAAATTCACCTTTTTCTATCCGCTTGAAAGATACTTCTGCCGCTTAAATGTATGGTTGAACAGGATTTCTTCATTACAAATTAAAAACGCCAAGAAAACATTGTCTCTTGTCAATTTCTCGACATAAATTGTTCATAAAGGGTATAAACTATATTATCATGAACATTTTGTGACAGGACTATGAGAAAAACTTTATTTCACTAAATTGTTAATTAATGTGTTCAAATTACGGGTCCAACGCCGGGAGGCAAGGACAGCTTGTGCTAGACGTAATAACCTCAAAAAAAAAAGATTTTTTTAATTCCGAATTTTTGAAAAAAATGCTTGTCTATAAGTGGGACAATGGCACAGTGGATCAGAGAGGTGAGTGTTGTAATTGTTGTCTGATGGATGATAGACATACCCCATTGTTATCACTATTAGAGTTGTCTGATGGATGATAGCCATACCCCATTGTTATAACTATTACAGTTGTCTGATGGATGATAGATATACCCCATTATTATCACTATTACAGTTGTCTGATGGATGATAAACATACCCCATTGATATCACTATTACAGTTGTCTGATGGATGATAGACATACCCCATTGTTATCACTATTATAATTGTCTGATGGATGATAGATTTACCCAATTGTTATAACTATTACAGTTGTCTGATGGATGATAAACATACCCCATTGATATAACTATTATAGTTGTCTAATGGATGATAGACATACCCCATTGATATCTCTATTACAGTTGTCTGATGGATGATAGACATACCCCATTGATATCACTATTACAGCTGTCTGATGGATGATAGACATACCCCATTGTTATCACTTTTACAGTGGCCTGATGGATGATAGACATACCCCATTGATATCACTATTATAGTTGTCTGATGGATGATAGACATACCCCATTGATATCACTATTACAGCTGTCTGATGGATGATAGACATACCCCATTGATATCCCTATTATAGTTGTCTGATGGATGATAGACATACCCCATTGTTATAACTATTATAGTTGTCTGATGGATGATAGACATACCCCATTGTTATCACTATTACAATTGTCTGATGGATGATAGATATACCCAATTGTTATAACTATTACAGTTGTCTGATGGATGATAAACATACCCCATTGATATAACTATTATAGTTGTCTAATGGATGATAGACATACCCCATTGATATCTCTATTACAGTTGTCTTATGGATGATAGACATACCCCATTGTTATCACTATTATAATTGTCTGATGGATGATAGATATACCCAATTGTTATAACTATTACAGTTGTCTGATGGATGATAAACATACCCCATTGATATCACTATTATAGTTGTCTGATGGATGATAGACATACCCCATTGTTATCACTATTACAGTTGTCTGATGGATGATAGACATACCCCATTGATATCACTATTACAGTTGTCTGATGGATGATAGACATACCCCATTGTTATCACTATTACAGTTGTCTGATGGATGATAGATACACCCCATTGATATCATTATTACAGTTGTCTGATGGATGATAGACATACCCCATTGCTATCACTATTACAGTTGTCTGATGGATGATAGACATACCCCATTGATATCACTATTACAGTTTGATTGATGGATGATAGACATACCCCATTGTTATCACTTTTACAGTTGTCTGATGGATGATAGACATACCCATTGTTATCACTATTACAGTTGTCTGATGGATGATAGACATACCCCATTGGTTTCATTATTACAGTTGTCTGATGGATGATAGACATACCCCATTGTTATCACTATTACAGTTGTCTGATGGATGATAGATATACCCAATTGTTATCACTATTACAGTTGTCTGATGGATGATAGACATACCCCATTGTTATAACTATTATAGTTGTCTGATGGATGATAGACATACCCTATTGTTATCACTATTACAGTTGTCTGATGGATGATAGATATACCCCATTGATATAACTATTATAGTCGTCTGATGGATGATAGACATACCCCATTGTTATCACTATTACAGTTGTCTGATGGATGATAGACATACCCCATTGATATCACTATTACAGTTGTCTGATGGATGATAGAAATACCCCATTGATATCACTCTTACAGTTGTCTGATGGATGATAGACATACCCCATTGATATCACTATTACAGTTGTCTGATGGATGATAGATATACCCCATTGATATCTCTATTACAGTTGTCTGATGGATGATAGACATACCCCATTGATATTCCTATTACAGTTGTCTGATGGATGATAGATATACCCCATTGATATCACTATTATAGTTGTCTGATGGATGATAGACATACCCCTTTGATATCCCTATTACAGTTGTCTGATGGATGATAGACATACCCCATTGATATCACTATTACAGTTGTCTGATGGATGATAGACATACCCCATTGTTATTACTATTACAGTTGTCTGATGGATGAAAGACATACCCCACTGATATCACTATTACAGTTGTCTGATGGATGATAGACATACCCCATTGTTATCATCCATCAGACAACTGTCATAGTGATAACAATGACAGTTGTCTGATGGATGATAGACATATTTCAGTGTTATCACTATGACAGTTGTCTGATCGATGATAGACATACCCCATTGTTATTACTATTACAGTTGTCTGATGGATGAAAGACATACCCCATTGATATCCCTATATAGACATACCCCATTGATATCCCTATTACAGTTGTCTGATGGATGATAGACATATTTCATTGTTATCACTATGACAGTTGTCTGATGGATGATAGACATACCCCATTGTTATCACTATTACAGGTGTCTGATGGATGATAGACATACCCCATTGTTATTACTATTACAGTTGTCTGATGGAGGATAGACATACCCCATTGATATCACTATTACAGGTGGCTGATGGATGATAGACATACCCCATTGTTATCATTATTACAGTTGTCTGATGGATGATAGACATACCCCATGGATATCCCTATTACAGTTGTCTGATGGATGATAGACACACCCCATTGATATCACTATTACAGTTGTCTGATGGATGCTAGACATACCCCATTGATATCACTATTACAGTTTGATTGATGGATGATAGACATACCCCATTGTTATCACTATTACAGGTGTCTGATGGATGATAGACATACCCCATTGATATCCCTATATAGACATACCCCATTGATATCCCTATTACAGTTGTCTGCTGGATGATAGACATACCCCATTGTTATCACTATTACAGGTGTCTGATGGATGATAGACATACCCCATTGTTATTACTATTACAGTTGTCTGATGGAGGATAGACATACCCCATTGATATCACTATTACAGGTGGCTGATGGATGATAGACATACCCCATTGTTATCATTATTACAGTTGTCTGATGGATGATAGACATACCCCATGGATATCCCTATTACAGTTGTCTGATGGATGATAGATATACCCCATTGATATCCCTATTACAGTTGTCTGCTGGATGATAGACATACCCCATTGTTATCACTATTACAGGTGTCTGATGGATGATAGACATACCCCATTGTTATTACTATTACAGTTGTCTGATGGAGGATAGACATACCCCATTGATATCACTATTACAGGTGGCTGATGGATGATAGACATACCCCATTGTTATCATTATTACAGTTGTCTGATGGATGATAGACATACCCAATTGATATCCCTATTACAGTTGTCTGATGGATGATAGACATATTTCATTGTTATCACTATGACAGTTGTCTGATGGATGATAGACATCCCCCATTGTTATCACTATTTCAGTTGTCTGATGGATGATAGACATACCCCATTGTTATTACTATTACAGTTGTCTGATGGATGATAGACATATTTCAGTGTTATCACTATGACAGTTGTCTGATGGATGATAGACATACCCCATTGATATAACTATTACAGTTGTCTGATGGATGATAGACATACCATCCCTATTACAGTTGTCTGATGGATGATAGACATACCCAATTGATATCCCTATTACAGTTGTCTGATGGATGATAGACATACCCCATTGTTATTACTATTACAGTTGTCTGATGGAGGATAGACATACCCCATTGATATCACTATTACAGGTGGCTGATGGATGATAGACATACCCCATTGTTATCATTATTACAGTTGTCTGATGGATGATAGACATACCATCCCTATTACAGTTGTCTGATGGATGATAGACATATTTCATTGTTATCACTATGACAGTTGTCTGATGGATGATAGACAACTGTAATAGGGATATCAATGGGGTATGTCTATCATCCATCAGACAACTGAAATAGTGATAACAATGGGGTATGTCTATCATCCAGCAGACAACTGTAATAGTGATATCAATGGGGTATTTCTATCATCCATCAGACAACTGTAATAGTGATATCAATGGGGTATGTCTAGCATCCATCAGACAACTGTAAAAGTGATAACAATGGGGTATGTCTACCATCCATCAGCCAACTGTAATAGTGATATCAATGGGGTATGTCTAGCATCCATCAGACAACTGTAAAAGTGATAACAAGGGGGTATGTCTATCATCCATCAGACAACTGAAATAGTGATGACAATGGGGTATGTCTATCATCCATCAGACAACTGAAATAGTGATAACAATGGGGTATGTCTATCATCCAGCAGACAACTGTAATAGTGATATCAATGGGGTATGTCTAGCATCCATCAGACAACTGTAAAAGTGATAACAAGGGGGTATGTCTATCATCCATCAGACAACTGAAATAGTGATAACAATGGGGGATGTCTATCATCCATCAGACAACTGTCATAGTGATAACAATGACAGTTGTCTGATGGATGATAGACATACCCCATTGTTATTACTATTACAGTTGTCTGATGGATGATAGACATACCCCATTGGTATCACTATGACAGTTGTCGGATCGTACAACGTTCTTCATGATTAACTTATATTTCACGTTTAAGGAGACAGAGAGACATGTTTTCTGCTTAGATAGTGACAGTCCTTTTGCATAGCTATTGAACCATACTTCCTTTACTTTGTTTGTTCACAGTAAAACACGAATTAGTATTGACGCAAAATAAATTAAGTGTGTTTTTTTCTACAGGGAAAAATCAAGTACAAAGAAACATTATATGATGGGTTTGAAAAAATGCCTAAAGCTTTTTTCGGACCATTCGATGGTGCCAACACTCGAAAAGCGGTAATCTCATCATAATCTGACATGTCTACTGTCCAGGGCTACAGTGATGTCATCAAACCATAGACATAACAACACATGATGACATTGAAGTGTTTGACTAAAGCTATGTACTGACCAGGATCAGAAATCTCATCAGCTGTATTTTTTATTAGAAATGTTTATACTGATGGCAGGTTTGATCATTAGTATCTCTGTTGAAATATTTACACAATCATTACTATAACAGAATTAATTAGAATTGTGATAAGCAAAGACAATATATATAGATAGAGGTTCCCCATCGAGTGACTGTTGGTTATCTTGTTTATCTAACTCGAGCAAGTTCATTTTCAAATAAAAATAAGACACGATGTTTACCGGGAGTTAGATAAACATGATACACAACCATCACGTTCCCAATCGATGAAATTGCAATGAACTATGACGTCACAATGGAAGATGACGTCTCATAGCAATGCTATTTGAAATAATGAAATAACGTCCAGGGTGGGTTACCAATTACTAGCAGGTTTATCAAATGAGTCGTAAGTAGCGAAACCTACAGAGGCTTTTAGAGAAATGATGTTTCCTAATCAATATACCGTTTGAATGTGGCATTTGGTTACGTCGTACAATCATGTAGCGAGTGACATTGCACCATTGCATCTGATTAAATAGTTTACTTATCTACACGGGCAGAAGATTTTGTCTAGGATCCCTGTACCACTCCCAAATCTGTACCTATACCTTAAAAACTTCTTAATAATATGACTAAAGCTTTATTAATCTACTTCTGAAAAGAAAACCATACCTTACGCAATTTTCTATAGTTGAAAACAAATCTCCTCCTTCCAAAGATAAAACATGTACAAGGTAAAGCGGATGTAAATACAACTACAAGGAAGTTATGCTCGAAAACAATAGGTATCCTAAATGAAGAAAAGATCAAAACCCTGTAAAATGGCGCCCTACCTCCTTTTTCTGTACCCAACACCCCGCCTTCCATAGATATGTTGGTATCGCAAGTTGAGCGTAGGTTATAAAGCAAGAAAGACGTAATGCAAATACTGTTTGGTATAACAAACGAACACACAATCATCCTGTCTATGGTGGGACTCTAAAAAAACAACCTCAAAGGGACAATTAATTGAAGTAAGTTTTGTTTTATTTTACCACAAAATTCCTCATTATATTATAGTCTGATACTGCTTATGAAAGATTCATGTCGAGACATTTACTAGAGAAAATGTTTTCTTGGCGTTTTTGATCAGTAAGGAAGAAATCCTTAACTGCACATGTACAACCATACGTTTTAGCGGCTGCTGTCGGTGAACTTCTAGATGTCATTCCAGCCGAAGAGAGAAGGTACATTCTTGCTTTATTCACCTAACTTGGAATACGAATACAAACATTTATCATGAGCAATAGCATCTTCAGAATAACATTTCAATCAGCGTTGTAAAGGAGTAATCTTCTTACGTTAACACATACTGATATCGTACTTTGCGCTGTTTGAAATTCAAATGCGGCACCCTTTCAGTGCTTGCATACTCTAATTAACCATGTTTGTTTGTATTCAAATCCAACTGTGAACATAAATATCTCATTAGATTTATATTTTATGAAACTTATAATTCTTGCTTACGATGTATTGGGTAAACTCAAGAGACGAGAATGTGTTATGTGTGAAATCAGTCTCATTGTGTTGTCGGTCGACAGCGTGTTCATGTACTTGTTTACTTACTGAATGGTCCGGATAATAAGCTTTATCGGTCGTAGCTATTTTCATCACCCGCTTTCCCAAAAGATAAAACTGAGCACACTGGTCGTTCGCGTCAGGTCATATCATTATCAACTACATAAACGTGCGTTATGAGTTATATATTTACAGTATCTACTCGATTTTTAGGGTGTCATTTGATTAAATAGCACTTTAAAATTATATAATACATGTTTATAATATAAGTTCTTGGAAATACTAGTAAACATTATTTTTCTTATAATGGACGGTAAATTGTCATTCACTATTCATTTATAAGCGCCATAAAGTCATAATCACATCTCCTGTTGTGTTAATAGTATTGTTATGTAATGTTACGAGGAGCGATGACATGCGTTTGACACAGCAACACACTCATCCTCGATAATCCAGAAGTAACGTTTATCCAGAATCTCTCGATGATCTAGTTCTAGAAAAGGCAGTAGCTATAGGTTTGCTTTCAACGCGTGGTCCTGTCTCCATAATGTCGGAGCCCACATCAAAGGTGCGTGAAATGACAGTTTCTGAAAGACCATCCTCGATATTCAAGGGGTTAAGCTCACGTTCGCTCTCTGTACCCCTGGCATATGTCATAGCAAATTTGAAGGGCACACGAGCAGATATTTCGTTGGTCTCAGGTAAAAAAAAAACACCTCACCAATCGCTAGGCTAAAGTTTTTCTTTGAAGATTACAGAGGAGTAAGGAATCCAGAGAGCGAAAGTGAACATAACCCCCTGGAGAATCGAGTAAGCAACACGCTATGGAAGTAGCATTGTTATTCACACAACATCCATTAATTAAGTACAGTTATTTCCTGGATGAATATTAGAAAGACCAGAATCCGAACACGAGTTCATTTGAATGTACTACGTACCTCGGGATTTACATTCTGTTTTGTCCCCATTCACCAGGATCTTTCATGTTTTATTTCAGTGAAACGCTTACATTTGTTTTGCTTCCTATCAACATCGCTGAAATAAAGTCGCTAACCATTCGACCCCCTAGAATGTTCCGACTTGGAAACCGAAACGAGGTATATAAATCGTTTTTTCCGAATTTGGAGTTCGAGTAGGGAAGTGTGCAATAGTCATATGTACAATAATTTTTCAGAACTATAAAGAAACCTGCAAACATGTATAGAAATAATCTGCAATGTATATAGCAATACTTTCTTTTCCGAATTAATTTTTGCTCCACAACATATTTTGAATACTGACAGGGTTGGGGTCCTGTATTCAAAATGTCCTCATGCAAGAGGACTCTCATTAATTAATTCTTTTATTTAGTCGTTTACTCATTCATTTCTTTTCATTTCATCCTTTCTTTTACATTTATTCCTTGTTTACGTTCAGTCATACTTTTTTTATTTCCATCAATTCTTTCATTGTTTACACTCATTCAGTCCTTTCATCTATTTATTCATACATTTGGATTTTTTTTTATACAAAGATACTATGTAATATTTGGTAAATATACTGAAGCATAACACAGATGAGGCAGGAGGGTGAGAACCCCCTGATTGGCCAGCTACATTGTAGGCATCGGATACATCACTAGTGAGCATGCGAGGGTAGCAAACAGTTCAAACTAATAAGGGGAGAAAACTTTTTAAAAAATTATAAAGAAATTGTTCGCACGGACCCCATTTATTTTGGAAGGCTAAAAGAGAATTTTTTTCATAGCAATAAACTTATCTACTTTCATTGTTGGTGCAAAAATAATCTTACACATTTGAAATTTGGAATGGAGTCTTTAATGCGGCTACAGTATATATGCTGTTTTATTAGTATCAGAAAACTATATAGCCATGCATGAAAATGTCATCAACATGGCTAGGCGTTGTATAATTGGATACATCACTACATAACCAATATCTATGAAATTTATTTTATTTTTCAACATTTAAAACTTTAATTAATCCCTCTTGTTGGCTTGGAATGCGCAACCCGACCACCACATCACTTATCCAATGCTGTTATATGTGTAATCCAGTGTATAACCGTTGGGAAGGATAGACATACTGTATATATAATAAGGTAAACATAGGGCAACCGACAACACAAACAAAGTGATGATATATGTATCATACTTCTATTAATCTGCCTATGAAACATTAAAAAAACTCCAAAATATATAGTGTGGTTGTTTTAATGAGAAAAACACGTATGTTCTTACTAGGTCAAACCAATAAGACACTTCGATAATTTTGATAATGTTTAGTCCAAAGCAGATGTGTTTACTGTTTCTGCTTGAAACAAATTAAAGTCGGTAGAACGGTAATTTAAAAAAGCTTTTTTAATATACTTATATATATATAAAATAGAAGTTCTGACTTAAACATCGTTTATCACTAAATGCCAATACAAAAACTTAAGGGTGGGCACAAAAATCTAGAGTCGGTAGGGAAACCGGAAACCATGTACTAAATATACTGACCTATTAAAAACCTTTATAACTTTGATAACATCTATGCATACCTACAACAGGTATTAATCTATATATATATCATTGGACACCGTATTTTGTATCTAGACACGGGTACACCCTTTTGTATCACAATGACAAGATAACAGAAATGCACGGTGATGGATAGGCTTCATCGTTACATATACAAATTTTTTACTATGCTTATATATATAGAATAATAGGTCATCTCTTGTCATTAACTCGATTCTGGTACGTGTGTATAGAAAATTATCGCTTGGCTGCATTAGCATAATTGCACGAACGTTTCGTTTACAGCATACAACAGCTGTATTCAAATACATCAATACGATAAAAAATATATCGTTAAAAAGGATATATATATATATACGCATAGTTTACATTCCCAACATCAACAAACAATGGTTGTTCCATTTAAATCCGTAAACGGATACCTCTTATTGTATGTACCCCTATTATAAGTAACACAAGTAGTCTCAACACCACCGAAATTGCTTCGTAAAAAAAATGGTGAAAAGCAAAGTTTGGACACTTAAAACGGCGTTTGATGGCAAAGTACGAACGTCCAACTTTGAACTTATTGAGGAGGAGGTCTCAGACAACCTTAAAGATGGTGGTATGGTATATTTTTTTGCCATTTTTTATTGTTGAACACAACATTGTAAAATATTCAGAGCGTTATTTCTATGTCGCGAGTGCTCCTGTCAACTTACCCTGTGTTGTGTTATGTTATGTCTTCCAAACACAAATAAGTCAATATTTGACATACAATGTATTTGTTTAATTTTATTATATTAATGTTACAACAACAGAAAAATCAGCGTTTGTTTGTTTGTTAGCTTGTTTGTTTGTTTGTTTATGTTTAACGGCCCATCGACGGCTGTGGTCATTTAGGGCCATGTTGATTTTTTTTATTTTTTTTATTTTTTTATATGTGAAACTGGGCATAGATCATGTATTGCACGCTTTATAGGTGTTGATATTATATACAAATGTTTCTGTAGACAGGATATATGTATGGACAATTTTGATAGAAGTTTAAAATATAGACTACCATTGTAACTTAATATAGGCAGGTTGACAATGTTGGTTATATTTGAAATTTTGTGAACATTTTGTACGTTTTTCTAATTAAAAGGCCCACTACGCTTACGCCATGTATACAAATATAACGTATTCAGTATCAAAATAACAGTTATTTCCTACACAGTACACTATCATACATATAATTCGTTTACATTCGCCTGTGACATGTATCTGTCATTTTGTTGGGACACCCCGTTACTCAACCTGGTGTTATACAGGGAGGTCTACTACGGTTATCAGTATTATAATGAATAATAATGTATGCAGTTATTGTTTATTTTAATGTATCTGCACATGGGGATTTTTTTAAAAAGAAAACGAAGTGAGAGTCAAATTTATAACTGTGTAGTGAAAGTGATAGTGGTAGTTGTGGTGGTGGTTGGTGGTGGTGATGATGGTGGTTGTGGTGGTGGTGGTGGTGGTGATGGTGGTGGTAGTGATAGTGGTGGTTGTNGGTGGTGGTGGTGGTGGTGGTGGTAGTGGTGGTGGTGGTGGTGGTGGTGGAGGTGGTAGTGGTGGTTGTAGTAGTGGTGGTTGTGGTAGTGGTGGTGGTGTTGGTAGTGGTGGTGGTGGTGTTGGTAGTGGTGGTGGTGGTGGTGGTGTTGGTGGTGGTGTTGTTGGTGGTTGTGGTGGTGTTGGTGGTGGTGTTGGTGGTG
>NW_018480000.1:26086-141189 GCF_002113885.1 Mizuhopecten yessoensis | reverse complement strand
GGTAGTGGTAGTGGTAGTGGTAGTGGTGGTGGTGGTGGTGGTAGTTGTGGTGGTTGTGGTTGTGGTAGTGGTGGTGGTGGTGGTGGTGGTGGTAGTGGTAGTGGTAGTTGTGGTGGTGGTGATGGGGGTGGGTGTCAATAAGATGAATAACCAAAGGTGAAAAATAAATAACACTTAACTGTTGTTCTGGTTGATAAAAAGGTTCTGCTAAACACACAACGTGAAAGCCTCACGCCTAACCGAGGACTAATTCTAGTTTACCATCGATCGATTATTACAGGTTGACGTCTCTTTATCGTAAGGTCTTTAAATATTGATGGACAATTCAATACAATGGGTTTTGACAGTTTTACGACAAATGAAACCAACCAAATTAACGAAAACTCCAAATTTTAAGTAAAGAATTTTGCTGGATCAACCCGATTACTTACAGCACTGCCGACAACTGATCGGTGTAAAGTCCAATAGGAAAAAAATGTTATGACATATTTAAAGTTCTGGAAATCCCTTCCACTTTTGATTGATAATTTGATGATAATATTCTGAATTGTACAAAAACATTATAAGGGCTTGCATACAAAACACACTCGAAACAAAACAACTAAGAGTTCTTACTTCTTCAGGGAATTCATGTATATATAGCATAACAAATAAGGTTTTTCATGAGAATATCATGATGTTTATAAGATATCGTATATGATATAACATAATATACAAGATATCTTATATACCATATGAGATATCTTATATATAATTACTATATGAAATATCTTTTAATGAACGAAATATCGTGGCATTGAAAATGAGAAACTTATTTCTGCCCCGAGAATCATTCGGTGCACGTTTTTCAGCATCCACGATATCCTGGGGTTACTTTCGCTCTTTGAAGCACCCCTGGAATATGTCATATCAAACGGAAGGCATGCGGCTATCTATTTGATTGGTGTCAGGTAAAATAAATACCTGACCAATCGCTAATCTGATACTTCTTCTTTTAAATGAACAGTGGAACGACGCCCTATTTCAAAGCCAATACGTTTTACTGTTACGCGACCGCGAGATTCTTTTGATGTACATCAAATACTCGTTGCGGTGCACAGTGAGCCTTCGAATTTTGCTATTACATATCCCGGATGCGCAGAGAGCGAAAGTGAGCGTAACCCCTGAATATCAAGAATGGTCTTTCAAAGACTGTCATTCCACGCACCCTTGATGTGGGCTCCGACATTATGGAGACAGAACCACGCATTGCAAATAAGCCTATAGCTACCGCATTTTCTAGTACTAGATCATCGAGAGATTCCGGATGGGGAGACTCGGCTTTTGCCATTTTGTTAACATCTTTATAAGATATGTGTTATATAGTGACGAGATTTCGCATCATATGCTTAGCCTTCACAAGCACCTGATATTATTTTCTCTTGGGTTTTGATCAGGGGTCTCCATGTAATTTGTTCCTTTGTTTATGTTTTGCCCTGGTTCTATCGATTCTGAGTTTTCTGACACTCTGGTATTCTTTTTTTTATAAATCATAGTTTCAAAAGGATAGAGAATTCAGTCTTATAGTGCACATAGGTGCCACATAAAGTCTGGCCTTTCCTATACGATGACAAACATTACACACCTCAACATTGTACACCGTAGACTCTAACGTTAGCATTAAATACTTCAGGAATCGAAAAATAGTAGGTGAAAGAATGTTAATACCAGTGACGCATGTTCTGACTGTTGATTTTTCATTCCTCTATGATTCAAAAGCTTATTATTCATTGCTTCCTACAGTCTCAGTTGGTCCTCAACTTCTTTCTTGCTGCATCCCCTTTTTTTTTGTCGGTAGATTAAACAATGAGATATTGGCAAAGTTAGAGCAACGGAAAGATCCATCTGTAGATGTATAAAAAAAAAAGTACAAGGCAAATAGGACCGATTGGTCCAGAGTGTCAGGCGTCTTCTACACACTATGTAATTAAAGGTCAAATCCAAGTAATGTCATTTCCTCAAAGTGAGAACCGGGGTAGCTACAACAAAACACAAATATATGAATGAACATAACCAATAACCTCGACTTTTATATCACATTTCGTTGCCATAGAATTATTTTAGGACTCTACGTATGTAACGATAACGTTGGTCCTTTTTTTCTACAGAATATCTGATCGAAGCGCTTCACTGGACTGTTGATCCGTACATGAGGTATATCTAATGTAATATGACGTACATGCATGTCCACAATTTGAAGAAACCGCAAAAAAAGTTCCTCATTGTTATCAATTTGTTATAACTTTATACAATTGTTATTTATAGACATTAACAATGTGAAATGTGTACCTTGACAAGATAATTCTCCAAAGAACTACGGAAAATATGCTGTTATTAACAAGGAGCTAATTTAATATGTTCATAAATTTAATCACCGTTTCTTCTCTTAAAATGAAATTTCGAAACCTAAGATTTCCTTTCAGCTATAGAAGAATCTATATTCTGGGAGTTTCCCCTTTATTAAGCAATGCATTCCTGATTTCCTTTAAAATTTAATTAAGGAAGAAAAACACGCTGTATATAGATAAATCCTGTAATATTTGAAGCATATTGCTGTTGATATATAACCACGTTACGCGATTAAAAAATGCAAGAAAACATCTCAATTAAACACATGTTTCGTAATAATCCACTCAATCATCCTTTTTACAGGACAAGTGAAATGGGTCGAGTTGATCCGGGACAATGCATGGCGGGGGAACAGATCGCCAAGTAAGTTCCCAAACTTTTCACATGTTCTTCAGGCAGACGATTCGTAATGAAGCCAGCGCCGGTAGTCCTTTTACTGAAGAAACGGTTAACACCTTCATTACATTAACTGCCATTATATTGTCAAAATAAATGTTGTTTTTCATCTTTCATGATGAATTTAGAAGATTGCTAAGTATGATAGGCAGGATGTGTTATTGTTTGTGGATTGTATTCAAGTACTGATAGATCAGCGATTACAACTAATTAATTTCGTGTTTAGTTAATTCCGAATTGTTTAACCTAATTTTACCCCATTCTGCATATATATATATATATATTATTCTAAGCTTATTCTGCATTGTCGTAGTTAATGCTTATCCTATTTTGCATTACTATATCATATCTAAAATGCTGGACCTACCCTTCATTTGTTTGTGTGATTAAAAATCTTTTATAATACGTTATGTACGGATATTTTTTAATGTCCGCACTGCGTATTAATTAAATTGTTTTATGGGTATTTGAGTAATATATATGCAGTTGATATGTAATTTATATATTCATGAGGACCATCAATAATTACCTATTTTAACCTACACATGCAAATCAAAACAAATTCTGTGCCGTACCCATGGTGGTTATTTTCAGGGTGTTCGCCAGTAAAACATCCACTCATCCGGTTGGAAGCTTCGTTCGGGTGTATGCAGGATGGCGTACACACACAATTATTTCAACCGATGTGGCACAGCGAGTAGGACGCATGCCGGAACTTGGTGATCTCCCTTTATCCCTGACCCTCGGTGTTATGGGAATGCCAGGGTAACTACGTAATTGTACTCACAAATAGTCATGTTGCGTTATATACTTACACCGTAGCAAAATAGACAGGCTAAAACCACCTCCTCCAGGCTACTCCTATACCGGAGTTAAGGGAGTAGAATACCTAACAAATGACACCTTAGCTATTGATAAAAATATAAGTTTGCAGTCTCTATGGTGACCCAAGAGATCAATTCTTCTCTTACCCGTGATACTGAAATCTATAACCAATACGCATTACATTATTCCCTGTCTGCCCTCATATTCGGAGGGAAAGGGCTGTTAGCACGCTGAGGGAAGTATGCAGTCTGAAGACGTCAGCATGAACGCTTTATTGGATCGTTTTAATGGTCGGCTGTTGGCTGGTGATTTTGGTCGCAAACGTACAAGGCTTAAATGTTCTCGTGCCATGCATATTCTTGAGCAAAGTTTTCGAAAACGTCAAATTCAGCCGTCTAACCTGAAGGGGCTGGCCTAGGCGTTGTACGGTGAATAGGCCAACGCCCCTGTACACATTAGCTGACGGTTTACAAGTTTAATGCAACGAAGCTGTAACGCTTTTCCGGCTCAAACGATGATCGTACGCGTCATTTATGACAAAATAATAAAATAACATTGAAATTAATAAATTGATACAACGTGTTATTTTACAATTGCAAAACAATATGATAAATTTTATCTCAGCTGGAAGTGGTATTTACCTTTCTGTTTTTGGTGAATATATACTTAAAAACCTTTTTTAGAGCAGTTGTTTTATCCACAGAGGAACATTAAATAACAAATATGCTTACTTATTATTCAAATATTATATCAAGGAAGACTCATAGACTCAATGGGAATACATTGTTTTATTTCTTGTTTTATGTCATGCTTATTGTCCACTGACTGATACAGTCCTTTTCAGCTTTTCTTCTCATCTTTTTCATTTCCAAAATATTTATGTAATTTCGATTTTAGACATCAGGACACACATGATAACAGTTATACATGATGTATGATTCGAAAACGAAATTCAACAGGATATTTCTTTTTTTGCAGAATGGCGGCTTATTTTGGTTTTCTGGAGATTTGTCAGCCAAAAGAAGGAGACGTAATACTTGTCAATGGTGCTGCCGGGGCAGTCGGTAGTCTTGTTGGACAAATCGCCAAAATAAAGGCAGGTTATTCTTTTTCCAACATACATTTTTCAACTTAAACTAGGGTTATAACCGAACAAAGATAAATATGCTTCCTGCTTATCTGTACTTGGTTTCTTATTTAACAAATGTGCAAGGTTGCGTGTTATTTCTTCGTTTTCTGTGGCGTGAAGTGTTTAACAGAGGCGTAAGGTAGCGAGATTGTTTAACAGGGAAATGCGATAATAGGATGTTTCTACACCGTCTGAAATGTATTTTTGAAACAGGAGTGCAATATGGCGAATATATTAGGTGCATGAAGTTTGGTTAAGGTGGCAAAAGTGTTTGAAATACAGCCTGTTTATCAGGGATGCAAGGTTAAAATGGTACAACTAAAACGTATTTTGTTAAAGGTAGAGAGTCCTAGTGTAACATTTTATATCTTCATCAAAATAGAGTTTAATTGTATTCGACATTTATTTTCTGATTTGTGGTCGCTGCCTCCATTACCACAGCGACAAAGGCAGATACGAAAGTGATATATTTATGATAGTTTCCCACTACACAAAAAACTTTGCCAAGGGGGTTTTGATTCCTTCACCTCTTGACTATGCATCAGGTAGCTAATATACATGATAAGTCATGACATTTGTAATGTCAGTAATGTTTGCAACATCTATTTTGAGTAATTTCAACAGTATGATTAGAATAATAACATAGATATTTTAGTGCCTGCTACCAGCAGGAAAGTGTAGCTCTGGTACAAGGTGGCAAATACAACGCAGTTGTCTGAAATACTAATATGTTTTTAACTGGAGTGCAAGGTGATGCGCTCTTACTGTATTATATCAAATTTATTATCTGAAATGAGCTTTTTGTTAACAGGGTTGCAAAGTAGTGGGATGTGCAGGAACTGACGACAAATGCAAATGGCTGAAGGAGTTAGGTTTTGATGAGGTCTTCAATTACAAGAAGGTTGATTTATCCGAAGCTTTGGAAGCGGCCGCCCCAGATGGGTTTGATTGTTTCTTCGACAATGTGAGTAACCGATGATTTATAATGTAAACGTTCGAGTTTCATTGTGAGGAAAACGTTAAATTGATTGTGTTTTATCTGAACGTACATATGTTCAAATATCACATTGTTTAAATATCCGGTTCAACGCTGAGGGCAAGGACGACTGTTGTCGGACCTTAATAAATTATCGATTTTTGTTTACTTTAGATAACTTTAAGAAAAAAAAGGTTGCCTTAAAGAGTTCGCATCAATTTATTGTTTGTGCGCGTAAATGACATATTATCGCCATGTACACTCTTGTGTTCAGATTTCACTGTTACAGAAGAGAAGGTTCTTATGATAATTATTTCCTTGTTTTAATTGTGTTGTAGATAGGAGCAGACTTCACAGCTACAGCACTGAAACACATGAAGCAGTTCGGCCGAGTTTCCATCTGTGGACAGATATCCTCGTACAACGACAAGGCGCCTCCAACAGGTATAGGTTATATATTAATGGGTTGTTTTTTGCAATCTTAAAGAAAATAGCCCTGAAGAGAAACTCTTCTGCTGAATTGTAACTGTAACATTGTTAGCATCGGCCTTAGTTCTGTTTTATATGTTTAAACATGGATGTCATGTAATACCAAATCAATATGCAAAGTCATCTTATCCGGTTTCAACTATAAACATATATTTAAAAATACTTTATTTGTATATGGCGCTTTCTAGGTGAATACCCTTTCATGTATATCCTTGGCAAACAGCTTAAGATTGAGGGATTCGTCGTGATGCGGTGGTATCAAAGATGGGCTGAGGGAGAAAAGGCAATGGCACAGTGGATCAGAGAGGTGAGTGTAATAGTTGATGTCTGATGGATGAGAGACACACCTCATTCTTATCACTATTCAGTTGTGGAATCTCACAACGTTACACGATTAGCAGTGTATTCACGATGTGCGCACTATGTACGAACGATAGAAATTTGGACGATGATAGCTTACCTTACCCCGGGGCACTACGTAATACGACCAGGTGTGAAATTCCACGTGAAAAGAGTTTAAGACTGATGAATATGGAATTAACAAATACTTAACGTCAGGTTTTAGTTTTTGTGTCGAGCACGGGCCCAGCGAATCCATGTCACTCATCCCAATGTTAACTATCCCTTCTGTAACCTGGGAGCCAGGCCCACTTCGTGACCGTTTAACGGTCACTCTAATACTGTATAACACATTGTAAAATTGGACATAATTTTAATTTTAGTAATCAGATATTAAATATACACAATAAACCGGATTTCATATCGTAATATTGATGAACTTTGTGCACCGCAATTGTAAGGAGAGGAACGAACAGCAGGTGATATAAATGTTAAATCGCATGTATGTGCGGACGGTGTGCGTACGCTAATTTTGGTGTGTTGTGCATTTATTCAACTATATCCAGTTAATGTATGAAAACATTTACTCTGATGGAGATGAGTTAAGTAATTAAACTAAAATCTAATTAACCTGAAATAACGAAGTGCCTGAAGGAAGAAACAGTCTTCCTCTAATTAATGTTGAAACAGAATCTAATAACAGGCTGTCGGGTTGTATTCGTTATTAACTAATATCTCACTAACGTTTGATGTCTGAAAGAGGAGAGACAATCCCCCTGATGACCTGATATCTGCCAGATGTTTGATAGTATGTTGTCTGATAGAGGAGAGACAACCCCCCTGATGACCTGATATCTGCCAGACGTTTGATAGTATGTTGTCTGATAGAGGAGGGACAACCCCCCTGATGACCTGATATCTGCCAGACGTTTGATAGCGTATTATCTTGAAAGAAAGAGAAAGCCTCTGGATTAAGAAGTTTTAAACCAATGATAAATAACATTAATTTTACAGGGAGAGAAACATTCAAAATGAACGTTATCTAACATTAAAGTACATGTTTCCTGCTTGGAGAGTGACAGTCATTTTGCATAACCATAGAACCTTACTTTCTGTTACTTCAGTTTGTTCGCAGAAAAAATCGAATCAGTATTGACACAAAATAATTTATTTTTTTTCTCTGCAGGGAAAAATCAAGTACAAAGAGACAATATATGATGGGTTTGAAAATATGCCTAAGGCTTTTGTCGGACTGTTCGATGGTGCCAACACCGGAAAAGCGATAATCTCAGCATAATCTGACGTTTCTACTGTCCAGAGCTACAACAACACACGATAGCATTGAAGCTAGACGTCCGCATTATATGTACTTGGTTTATGACGTCATTATTGTTGACGTCTTAAGTCTGTGTACTCTATTTATGACGTCTCAAATAAATTCAAATCGCATGAAGAGCCCCAGGTTGGCCGAAAGCGCTAGCCGATTATACTACTATTCGTGTTTTGTTTTATCTATAAATATATATAAACCAATCCGCCTGAAGAAGCCCTAGAATGCAGAAAGGCCAAGCGGAAGATCTGACAGATTTATGATTTATTCTAAATTTTCGTTCGCAAGGACTTGTTTATTTATTATCTACGATATATATGCATATATAAATCAGAAAAAAACCCATTAAAAGTCCATGTGATGGTGAAATAAAAAAAAAAAATGTAGACTTATAGAAACCTCCCCAACCCCGAGGGTTGGAGATTTCTCTGTCACACCCTCAAGGTAGGGGATGATTGTTTTTCTCTCATCCTATTATTTCAGTCACAACCCCACCCACAGTAGTGTAAACCAAAATACGTGTTAGGTATGAATATCGTTATTCAATTTGATGACGTCTCAGTTACCGGTGACGCATTTTAATGACGTTACGATTGAACACGTGCTAATTGGCACGAGGCTATCACCCCCTAGGGGGTTACAAGCTGATCTCCCAAGATTTTCTTTTTGCAAGGAATTCTCCCCATACGTCCACCTGTCTTCATAAATTTTTCATAGATTTTGATAATTGGAAACACGGTAAAGTTACATGGGTTGCAAGTAAAAACAAACGGTATCATTTCATACTTACCATTATTTCTTTGTTGAACGAGCAGAGGCCCATTGTCCCTAGCCTTTTGAATGCCGTGTAATATAAATTAATCTGGATAATTACGAGTTTTCAGAAAAGAAAAGAGCTCCCGTAACCTGTGTTCCAATTTATCAGAACCACTTACTTTATTAATTAATCTATAAGCTAAATTATATTGTATGTTGATCTTAGTGTGTTTAGCATGATTAGAGAACAAATCTAAGTAATTTTGAGAATCGGTAGGTTTTGCATAAATGTCTGTAGAAATTTCATTGTGTTCAACTTTAACTAAAACATCTAAAAATGGCAAAGCGTTATCGCTTCTTTCAATAGTGAATTTCAAATCCGGATATAAAGAATTAAATGCAGAATGAAACTCATCTATATCATGATTAGGAGGCCAAATTATAGAAGAATCATCCAAAAATATCATAAAATTAGTTTAAGAGAAACAAATACGAAACATCAACATCCTTACTGATTACCATGTTCTCATAAAGTTTTTCCTCTAAATATCCTAATACCAGTGTAGCATAAGTAGGCGCAACCTTAGTACCCATAGCAGTACCTTTGGTCTGGTAATAATACTTGTCATTAAAATAAAACACAATTCTTTTGAGTACAATATCCAAAGAATTCAAAATAAATTCCTAATTAAATCCGAAGTCAATTTTTGAAGGGCATTTACGTAGCCAATATTGTATAGCTTCAATACTTAAATCATGCGAGGTGTTTGTTTAAAGACTTACAACATCAAACGATACTAATTTGGAACCCGGAAGGATCAACGTTGGTAAATGTGTTAGGAAATCAAAGTCATTCCTGATATAACTTTTGACTGATGGACAAACGGGTTATATAACAAAATCTAAAAAATGACTTAAACGTTGTGTGACACCATGAGATCCACCTACAATTGGTCTAAATTTCATATCGCTTGAACATTCTACATAATGACATCATATTTCTGTTGTTCAATAGCTATGATAGAACTTTTGTGAAGTCTTACTTTCGAAATCTGTTAGATAGTCCTTTTTTTCATCAAACAAACTGTTATGATGTTGATGAACACGAATATCAATAGTTTTCTATGTTTCATTATTTGTACCTACCTCACTTTCACAATAGCATTCTTGATAAGATATCACTTCTGAAATCTTTTCACAATAAAACTCGCTGTCCATATGCTAATGCACCACCTTTATAGGCATCTTTGATGACAATAGTTCATCGTTCGATAAAGAATCTTTTGCTTTACGCTGATTATGTGAAACATTACTTTTGGTTTGTTTATACACTAACGGATATTTCTTTAAACCATTATCACTTTTTTTCCAATTAGATTTATTTCGAACTGAACGTTCAGCTTTATGTATGTTGTTATCAATTTCATGTTCCGAAATATCGCTGTTTTAATCTTAATCCGCGGCAAAATGGTAATATATCAGTTTTGATATCTTTTTCGTTTGGTTTAGGATTAGGGCAAAATTTCATACCCTTTTTTAAAATGCTTATCTCATCATCATTTACAATTCTCTTTGATAGATTTATTACCTGAGGTTCATTATTGGTATCATAATTATTATTATATATATAAATGATTATGTAAGTAAATAATATGATACTAGTGCATCTAAACAGTGACCAAAAATATCGTATTATGTTTTTCTCATGATGGTACTGCTTAGAAATGCTCGGTATGCATTTAAATGTACATATATAACTAAAAGAAACAACCACAGGCATTATATGGTATGAACATTCAGTATAAAGTTAGTTTATTATATATAATTTTTTATATGAAATTATTATCATGAGTTATCTGTAATATGTGTTATTGTTGTATGTAAATAGACATTCTCGGATGACATGCCCTTTGTGTTTACACATATTGCTATATATGCTATAACCCTTTATAATTTATGTCGATATAATAAGAATATAAAGTTCACTATACACGTGAGACCCAAGATAATATAGGATTTATATCCTATGAAATCATAGAAATGTGAACTGCAAGAGTATGTGAAATTTTAACAACCATAACGCTAATATTTTGAACGTCTAGCCTAAGATATTCTTAATCTTATTTAATTTCCTCTTCCTAAACTTCACTATGTACAGTTACATGTTTGTAATATTGAAAAAAAAGAAACTCATTTATCCGGTTACTTTTTAATTGAATTGATCACTTCAGTTTTACTTTCTATGAGCGCATGCAATCTCAACTCAACTGCCACTTTATGTTTACATACATGAGCTACTATGTGCTCACTAAGACCTACAAAATGTTCGCGTCGCATTGAATTATAGTGTATTGTACGCGTATACTTCGTATAGTTTAGTCATTTACATGTACATGCACGTATATAATTGGAACTTACCGTTCAAGTGAATATTAAAATCCTATAATTTCCATATATAATCTATAACAACTACACGTCCTCTTTCTCCTATACTTTATTTTCGCCTGCGCGTGCACAAACATCCAGATACTTTGTACGTGGCTCTATCTATTGTTGTTCGGCTGGAACTAATTTTAAAACATCAGCACGTTGTCTCTTTACACGCGCAGTAAAAAGACGATTTCGTGAGTGTGAATGGTTACAAATGATATTCTTGTTGTGTTTTTCGTTTAGTATAGATAAATGTAGGCGATATGTTGATCACAGGGGCTAGTGGAGTTCAACATAGATATTTCACATGTTTTCTCTTATATTTTCTCTATATGTATGTCTATTTTACTTATCAAAACATTATTATTTTTAATGTTTTATCTATTCTGCATATTTATGTTTTCGATTGATATTAATGACCATTGCAAGTGTATTATAAAATGCTGGATGTATTATATATGTATTACTCGAAGACCTATGCTTTCAAGCGTCTCAAGCACATTGATAAGTCGGTCCCGCTTCCGTTTAATAACATGTGATCTCCCGGCCCTGATGGTGTAATTCCTAAAATTTAAAAAATAATGGAAAATTCGCGTTACCCCTCTGTCTTTTATTTACTAAAACATTGAATAAGAAATATTACCGAATAGCTGAAAACAATCAAACATAAATGCTATATATATAAAGAGAAGGGTTTATCAAATGATACAATAAATAATAGAACAATCTCAATAACCTCATAATTCAGTAAAATAATGGAAAAAATGGTATTCAAATACCTTTACAACTAACTATCTTGTTGAAAATTCTATCTTAAGTAAGCACCAGCCTGACTTTATACTATGTGATTCTACCGTTAATCAACTACTGTTTATTTATTATGAAATTGTTAGTAATATGGACGTGAAGAAGCGGCTCAGATTTATCGTTTGTGTTTCCTCCCGTACAACTAACGCTACTGATAATGATCTCTTAAAATATCCAACTCTTCCAAACTTTAAACACTAATTGAATAAATCATTATTATTGATAATTAATCAATCTTAAGTTTAAAAACTCAAGATGATAGAAGGGCTAATATTATTCTTTGTCAGCTTAAAAACTCCTGTAGCAACTTAAATTTTGAGTTATGCAATGACCATTTAACTGACTGTCCCTCTTGTGCTTGTTCTTTTGAATATGAAACATTTTTCCATTATTTTCTTGAATGTCCAATGTATAATGATATCAGACTTACTTTATTTATTTCTGTTTTTAATTATGGAAATCATAACCATATTGATACAAACATTTTTCCAAAGTTACTTAATGATGTACAGTTATTTATTGGTAAATCCATGCGTTTTAATCTCTATTGATCTAACCAGCTGTGACTTTATACTTTGCTATTGCTATTTCAATTATACTGCACAAATAAGTAAGATATTTAGAAAAGATCCTTTTTCTATTTTACCTACTTTTCTATAAATGGTATTCTTCTACGGACATAGGAGTTTTTAGTTGAGCATGTTTGTTTGTTGTAAGATTTGTTCAATCTGTCTTGTTTTACAGTGTACATCTTATACATTGAATTGCATATATACTAGCGAAAAAAAGAAACTGTGCATGCGGAGAATTGTTATAGAGCATGTATTACCAACTGTATATACATGAAAATTCACACACATGACCGAGTATGACACATGCACACTATCCGTGTGTCATTGACAGTTTTTCCCGTGCAGTTTGCTCTCTATAGGCGTTGACCAGTTTGCACGTTTTTGTCGTCCACCCATCCGATTCGACAATGAAAGAGTATTTTTCAACTGTTGGGTCACTCTGTTGAAACCAGTGAACAGTAAAAACAGCATTATAACGTTTTAATTTGTGATTAATGCTATGCCGAGGCTCAATGAAAATGACCGCCTCCGGATTATTGGTATGCTTCAAGCTGGTATGGGCAAAGCCGTTGTCTCTACACGTTTTCATGTCCATCGAAACACAATCCGGGATTTGTGGAGATGACATCAACAGTTTGGCCACGTCGGCGATCGACCTCGTGCGGGACGTCCACGTGGGACGTCACGTCAACAGAACAACCATATTTGGCTTGTCCATTTGAGAAATCGCTTCCAAACGGCAAGTTTGACTGCAAGGACAATCCCTGGGTTGCTACCAATAAGTGGTTGTTAACGGGAATTTGAACGCGCTACGCTACCGTGAAGAGATCCTCCGGACCCACCTCGTTCGTTACGCTACAGCAGGACAACGCCAGGCCACACACAGCTCGTGTCGCTATGGACCTTCTGGCCCAGCAGAACGTTGACGTGTTGCCGTGGCCTGCTGTATCCCCCGATCTGTCGCCCATTGAACACGTCTGGGATGTAATGAACGCAGATTACGGGCATTACCTAATCAACCGGTGACGTTGGCTGATTTAGCTGAAGCGTTGATACAGATCTGGAATGCCATCCCACAAGCATTCTTGAACCGTCTTATAGGCTCCATGCGTCGACGTTGTCAGGCTTGCATTCAGGCAAACGGTGGACATACGAGGTATTAACTTTGTGAACTCAGTATTGACCCCTGCTGTGTTTACGTCACTCCTGAGCGGAACTTATTGATTACATAACGTGGAAAATGGAATGTAACTGTTAATGAATAACAAATAAATTGTCCTTGAAAACCTTGTTGTTTTACGTCATACACATTTATTTGTATAACACATTGTTTAAATAAAATTTGTTGAAATGAATCATTACTGTTTCTGTCGACATATCTACATTTTTTTTTATCGTAAATGACTGAATCATATAAAAGATAATGTAATATTTCAACCTTTAGTATAACATAATTACAGTTGTGATAATCGCAGACAATATATACACGATATGTACCGAGTGTTGGAATCCTTTTTTCCCCAGAGCGTTTGGTCATTTTATCTAGAAAACCATATGTTTCCCTCGGTAATACAAAATTTCCTTTTCGATCGATGGAATTTGCCATTAACTATGACGTCACAGTGGAAGATGTTGTCGCAAAGCAATATTACGTGACTAGTGAAATAACGTCGAAGGAGGGTACCCAAAAATGTTAATCCAATACCAGCAGGTTTATCAGATGAGCCGAGAATAACGAAACCCACGGTGGCTATGGGAGAAATGATGTTGCAAAATCAATATGCCGTTTGAATAAGCTACTTTGAAAATGATTGGATTGTGTCATTCGGTTACGTCGTACAATCATGTATCGACTGACATTGCACCATTGCATCTAAAACCGTAATACCTGGATAAAACCCATGTAAAAAAATAGCTTTTCACGTCCGATTGAGGAATAGAACTCCGGCCGACTTGGTGAAAGACGAGTGCGTTCTTCACTGCGCCACCCGACCACCACATCACTTATCCAAAGCTGTTATATGTGTAATACAGTGTATAACCCTTGGGAAGGATAGACATACTGTATATATAATAAGGTAAACACACATACAACAAAATAGACACCGTAACGGTGTTGATTAACAGCAAAATATGCAACCTGCTATACAAACAAAGTGATGATATATGTATCATACTTCTATCAATCTTCCTATTATACATTCAAAAAGGCTCAATTATATCGTAGTTATTTTTATGAGAAAAACACGTATGTTCCATGTACCATGCACTATACATATATACTTATTAAAAGCTTTATAACCGTGATAAAATATATTGATACATACATGTATAACAGGTATTAATCTATATTCTACAGGACCTCCTATTTTATATCTAAGTACTTGTATACCCTTATGTATCACTATAATAAGATAACAGACATACCTTTAGCTCGGGGGAAGGTAGGCTTCAACGTTACATATAAAGACCGTCACCACCCACAACACGCGTCGTTTTACTAGCACAGTCTAAAGGTGAGACACAAGCAGCATCGCTCCGTCAACAAAATGGTGAAAAGCAAAGTTTGGACCGTTAAAACGGCGTTTGATGGCAAAGTGCAAACGTCCAACTTTGAACTTATTGAGGAGGAGGTCTCAGACAACCTTAAAGATGATGGTATGGTTGAATTATTTGCATTTTCTAAGTGTTTAACACAATTTACATTGTACTTGTTCACTTTCCAAATGTTGTAGTATGTGATGTCTTCCACATACCTTAAGTCACTATATGATATTCAATATATTTGGTTTTTATGATATTACTCTCACCACTACAAAAATCAGCGCATTACTTCAAAAATGTTGATACTTAAATGGGATATTAATTTTATAGAAGGTACCTTTTATTTCACATGTGTCGTAATGCTGTGTACAACAGATCAATGTCTGAGCTACACTTTACCATGGCATTGGGTGCATTGTGATGAATGACCACAGGTGAAATGTATAGCACACTAAAACTAAACTATTGTTTGTATTATACTCATCTAAAGTTTATAAACATTTGTAAATGACATTTCACTGTGTAAGTGTTTAGCTCTTCACCCTAATGTACCCCTTAGTATGCAAACGATGGGTCGATACCAAGGTTAGGCTATACACACAATGTGACAGTCCCAAGCCTACCTGAGTTTCAATTCTAGTTTACCATCGATATATTACTCTGGGTTGAGCTCTCTTGTTGTAACGTCTATAAATGTGTATGGGCAATTTAACTACAGCAGGTTCTGACATTTTTACTACCAATGAAACCAATAAACGAAAAAAACCATCATTGCAATGGTTAGTCAAAAGAATTCAGTGTAACCTAGCCAAATAAACTCGATAACTTGGAGGCACGGCAGTCCAGTGGTAAGACGCTCGGCTCGTGACCGAAAACTTGTTTGCAGTCTACTCAGCTGTAAATGAGTACGTAGTTGAGTAATACTGGAATTGTGGAATGCTAGCGGTCAGCCCCAAAATGGCAGCAGCATGATAGTGGCTGGTTGCAAAGGCCCCATAATCACGAATAATAATTGGTGAACCGCTTGAACCGACCTATGAACTAGGTTGTGATAAAGCGAATTATAACGTACAAGTCTGCCGACAACGGATCGGTGCAAACTCCAATAGGGAACACTATAATGACATATTTTAAGATTCAATGAAATCCAATTCCCTTTTGGATTATGGTATCATGATTGTATTTTTGATTTGGATTCTGAACGGGCTTATATGCAAAACGCACACGAAACTAAATAACTAAGAAATAAAAAATAACGTTTTAAACTTCAAATTAAGGCATTCGAGCCATTTTCATGAGATATAGAAATATTTCTGGTTTTGTCCTGTTTTCTAGTTCAAATATACAGATGTCTGTGGTCCTTGCGACGCGTCATCAATCCTTGTAATGTCATTCTACCATACAGAGCGATGAGAAATACTGCGGAAGGATTATCTTAGCATTGCATAGCTATTTTTTTCTATCTTTTTCCACTCTTGGAGTTGAAGGTACAATCAAAATTCTTCCCTTAACAATTTCATGGTGAAACTCTTGACTCCGAAGAGGTTATTTGCTTTCCCGTTTTCATTCTTGCATCTCTCAGGTGTTTGCCGAATCTCTCTCACGCATCTTTCTGTCTCTCCTACATAGACACTGGTGTCGCATTTACTACACAAAGGGCAGTAAACTAGATAGACTTGTAACGTGAAGAACACATGGAATCAGGTGTTGGATAATATGAAGAATCTTTGTCAATGTGTCATGCACTGAACCTTTATGAATCTTCTAGCATAGCGGTATACACTTTGATAATGCTAATGAGAGATCACTGTTTTGTTGTCATATCCCGGTTCTCGCTATGAGACGTGAAATTACTACATGTAGTATTTGTCCTATATTTACATAGCGGGTGTCGTCAATGAATCTGAACACCACGCTCAGCCTATAGGGGCACATGTTCTTATTCCCCCGTACGTTTTTCCATGGTCTCTATGTTATTTGCTCATTTGTTTTTATTTTGTCCCGGTTCTATCGATTCTGAGTTCGAATCATTGGTTTCCTGACACTCTGATATTCTCTAGTTTCATTGATATAGGGTATTGAAGGCACAGTCAGTCTTGATCCGGGCCCGTATTCATGAAACCTTCAAGCATGAATTCTGTGTTTAAGAATAGGGCTTCATGTAACTCGCTTAAATCATGAAACACAGTCAAAAAGTCAAGTGTTAACATTGAAAACAATATTCGGCTTTAAGGCTCTCCAAGATTCTTCGTATTGATTGACAAATTATGATCACTTGAGCATGATAATGGTTTCATGAATATGGACCCTGGTCTCTCCTATACGATGACAAAGAGTACACACCTCAATGTTGTAGATCGTACACAAACGTTCAAATAAAATACTTTAGGTATCAAAAAGTAGGTGATAGAATGTTGATACCAGTGACGCGCGTTCTGATTGTTCACTTTTCTTCCTACTGTGATTCAAAAGCTCATTCCTGTCTATGGCCTCCGACCCTTTCAGTTGGTCCTAATCGTCTTTCTGGCTGTTTCGCTTTTTTATCCCAGTCGGTAGATAAAACAATGAGAAAACCGATATGCACAAGTATGAGCAAAGGAAAGATTCTTCTGGAGACGAATGAAATGTACTAGGCAAATAAGACCGGTTATTCCGGAATGTCAGGCGTCTTCTACGCCAGTACACCAGGTAAATCAAGGTCAAGTAATTTCATGTCCTCAAAGTGAAAGACCGGATATTTACAAAAAAACACCAAGCATATAAATGAACATAATCAAATACATCGACATTTATTTCTTACATTGAAATATAATATTTCATTGCAATAGGATGATTTTAGGATTTTACGTATATAACAATAACGTTGGTTCATTTACTGTTCCAGCATATCTGATCGAAGCCCTTCACTGGACTGTTGATCCGTACATGAGGTATATCTTACTTAATTATGATGTTTGTCAAAAAATTGAAGGAACCGCAACGCCGTTTTTTCATTTTTATCAATTTGCTATAACTATATTTAAATGTTTTTTGCATACATCGATTGATTATAGACATTAACAAATTAACGACAAATTGTACCTTGACAAGATAATTCTCAAAAGAACTTATTATGATCTTAAAAAGATATTTCTTAGCAAAAGATATTTCTTAGCTTAAGATTTTCCTTACAGCTAAAGAAAAACCTAGATTTAGGGAATTTTCCCTTTATTAAGCAATGCACTCATAATTTCATATGACAATATTCTATAAGGAACATTGGTGAAATGGAAGTACACCGTAAATATAATGAATCGTGTAATATATGAAACATTTTGCTTTTAATCTATAACATCGTTACGCGATTTAAAAATGCAAGCAAACCTCTCGGTTAAATGTTTTGTTAACTTTCGACCCTATCATCCTTTTCACAGGACAAGCGAATTGGGGCGAGTTAAGCCGGGACAATGCATGGCGGGGGAACAGATCGCCAAGTAAGATCCCAAACCTTACATATGTTGTTAAGTCAGAGGATTTTTCTTGATGCCCGGTAGTCCTTTTATTGAAGAAATGTTTATCACCTTGATGACGTTATCTACCATTAAAATATCAAAATAAATGTTGCTTTTCATCTTTTGTGATGAATTTGGAAGATTACTAAGTATGATAGGCAGGATGTGTTATTGATTGTTGATTGTATTCGACTATTGATAGTTCAGCGATTACATCTAATTAATTTCGTGTTAAGCTAATTCCGAATTGTTAAACCTCATTTTTCCCATTCTGCATAGATATATAAATTATGTTAAGCTCATTCTGCATTAGTGTATTTAACGCTCATCCTAATTTTACATTACTATATCCTTTTTTAATATCCCGGGCCTACTCTTCATTGTTTTATGCGATACAATATCTTTTATATTAAATTATATATTGATAATGTAATTTTTTCAAACTGCGAATGGAAAAAAAAGTTTTATGCTTATTTGTGTATTACATATACATGGTCCTCATTAATAATAACCTATGTTTATCTAACACAAGCATATCAAAATAAATCATGTGTCATACTCGTGGTGCTTACTTTCAGGGTGATCGCCAGTAAAAATTCCTCCCATCCGGTGGGAAGTCTCGTTCGGGTGTTCGCAGGATGGCGTACCCATACACTTATTTACAACGACGTGGAACAGAAAGTGGGACGCATGCCGGAACTTGGTGACCTCCCTTTATCTTTGACCCTCGGTGTTATGGGAATGCCAGGGTAAGTACGTACATGTAACTGTACTCACAAATAGTCATGCTGCGTTATAAACTTAGCAAAATAGAAAGGTTAAAACCGCCTCTTGCAGACTACCCTTATGTCAAGGAAAAGGGTGTAGAATACCTAACAAATGAGACTCTAGCTATAAAAAATATAAGTATGCAGTCTCTATGGTGACCCAACAGATGTTCGTGAGTTATCGCAGCAGTTTTATACTAGTGACTTGTCAAAAACATAAACCTAATTCTTCTGTTACCCCGTGAAGACTGAAAACTCAAACATATCACCATTTCACATTATCATTATTTCCCGTCTTCTCTCAAATTTAGAGGGACAGGGCTGTTAGCAAGGTAGGGGAATATACAGTCGGAAGACGTCAGCATGAACACTTTGTGGGATTGTTTTAGTGTAATGGTCTGCTCTTGGTTAGTGAATGTGGTTTCAACGAAGAAACTCGACTAACCTTGCATTGACTTGTAATCAAATTAATTCCTCGCAACATCACTTATGACAAATTGATAAAATAACACTGAAATGAACAAATTGATACCAAGTGCTATTCAACAGTTGCGAAAATTTATGATAAGGTTATCTCAGCTGAAAATAGTATTAACATATCTGTGTTTGGTGAATATACATTTATAAACGTTTCTATAGAGCAGTTGTTTTATCCACCGCGGAACATTAAATAACAAATATGCTTACTTATTATTTAAACATGGCGAAACTGTTTTCGACATGGTATCAACAAATATTCATGTCGATAGGAATACCTTGTTTTATTTCTTGTTATATGTCATGCTCATTGTCCAGTGATTGGTGCAGTGCTGTTTCAGCCTTTACGATAACACTTTTTGCTTTTTTTTGTCTTGGCATTTGTTCGTTTCCAAAACACATGTATTTCTGTTATACCGATTTTATACATCAGGGCTCAGGAAGCTGGGATAATGGTTTTACATGTTGTATGATTCAAAAGCGAAAATTAACAGGATATGTTTTTTCTACAGAATGACAGCTTATTTTGGTTTTCTGGAGCTTTGCCAGCCAAAAGAAGGAGACGTTGTGCTTGTCAATGGTGCTGCCGGGGCAGTCGGTAGTCTTGTCGGACAAATCGCCAAAATAAAGGCAGGTTATTCTTTTTTTAACATACATGTTCAACTTTTATAACGGGCTATAACCGAACAATGATAAATATGCTTCCTACTTGTCTGTATTTTGTTTCTTGTTTAAAAGCGCTGTAATGTTTAACAGGGACATAAGGTAGTAGGATGTTAGTACACTGTCTGAAATGTATTTTTTGAACAAGATGGTGAAACCTTTAGGTGCATGACGTTTGGTTGAGTTGGCGGAACTGTTTGAAAATAAAGCTTCTTTAACAGGGATGCAATGTTGAGATGCTGCAACTAATATATGTTTTGTTTAAGGTAGAGAGTCCCATCAAACACCATTGTCTCATCTACAAAGAAGAGTTACAATGTATTTGACATTTTTTCTGATTTGTGATTGCTTCTCCCGTTACCATAGCCAAGATGTTAAATACGAAAGAGGATATTTATGATAATTTCCTACTACACAAAAACTTCTCCACCGGAATTCGAATCCTTGAACTCTTTATTATGCAGCAGGAAGCCTATCTACATGATAATTCATGACATTTATGATGTCAGCAAATTTCTGCAACATCTATTTGGAAAATTGTAAACACTACCTAACTCGCTATAAAGCTCGCTTTAAAGATGATTAGAAAAAAGTGAAGCTCGGGTGTAAGGCGGCAAAGTACAACGCAGTTGTCTGAAATACTAGTATATGTTTAACGGGAGTGCAAGGTAGTCCGATCTTACTTTATTATCTAAAATGTGCTTTTTGTTCAACAGGGTTGCAAAGTAGTGGGATGTGCCGGAACTGACGACAAATGCAAATGGTTGAAGGAATTAGGTTTTGATGAGGTCTTCAACTACAAGAAGGTTGATCTATCCGAGGCTTTAAAAGCGGCCGCCCCAGATGGTTTCGATTGTTTTTTCGACAATGTGAGTAAGCAATAGATTAAACATGAAAGCGTTCGAGTTTAATCACAAAGAACATGTTGACTTCAATAATTGTATCTTGACGTTCGTGTATTTAAATAACACACTGTTCAAATTGCCGGCTTAACGCTTGGAGGCGGGAAGAAATGGTGCCGAACTTTAAAAAATAACATAATTTCAAAGATATTTTTTACTTCAGGAAACTTTAAGAAAAATAATGTCTAGCAGTGTCTGCATCTTTGAACACTTTTTGAAAAAAAAATCATTCTTCTAAAAAAGAATGTATTCAAAATGTAGTCTATAGATATATATATATGAAGGTGTGTTGTGCAGGATGAATCCACTATCCTTTTTTATCTGAGACATGCCCTTTATTTTTAGGATCAGGCCATTTCTACTGTACTCTGCTAACTGATACACATAGAAATCAACTTTTTCTGGAAAAAAGCATTTTTATGCTTGATTCAGCTTCACTTTCATTCATTATTGCTTAAAATTACACAAAAACGTTTAAACAGTTTCATATATAGGTAAATTTATAGGTCAATAGCCTATTACCTCTGATTACCTGTGGGATGTATAAAGGGGGGTTACTCGCCCTTTTCACAGGCCCTCACAATTCATCACAAATGTGTCAAATGTGTAATTGGTAAAGTTGATACCAAACAACAAATAATTCACAGGCTATATCCTGATGCATTCAGGCTAGATTTCAGTCTGTTTCACTCAGTTCAGCACCCGGTATCCATGGTTACTAATACATAAAGTTGTATTTATTGAAAATGGGTAAACTATCTGTTTTCATTCCAATTACACTATTTTATATGGGTTTTCCCACTTGATTCAGCATATAGATTAAACTAGCGAAGTCAATAATGACAATAAACATGTTGGATAGTGCCTCGTCTCAATTCATTGTTGTGAAATAATGTCGCAAATGCGTGCAAAGTCTGATTTCACTGTTGTTAGATTTGTGATACACTTACGTCATTATTGTTGCTTATGTTGTAAAAAATATTTATACTACAAAAATATGAGAAAAAAATAACTTGAATTAATCACGCTTGTTGGCACGGTTTAAAGCACATTAAGGGTTTTAAATATTGGAGGAATTCGGAGTACACGCATTTGCTAATATTGTATTGTAACTTTCAGCAGATTTTACCGTCACACTGGAGTATGTTGTGATATTTCCTTGTTTTAATTGTTTTGTAGATAGGAGCAGACTTCACTGCTACAGCACTGAAACACATGAAGCAGTTCGGCCGAGTTTCCATCTGTGGACAGATATCCTCGTACAACGACAAAGCGCCTCCAAAAGGTATAGGGGATATTTGTTTGCTCAGTTGACCAGGTCACCTTCATTTACGCAGTCTCGTTTGTTCGATGCATAATTTATCTCAGGTTTTTTTAAATGCTTGTTTGGTTCACGAAGCGGTAATTTGTATATAATTATTGTATGCCAAATGATTATCCTTTTTAAACAAGTGAGAATTGTCCGATCCGAAAGAAAACAGCTACAAAGGCGACTTCCGCTGGATTGTAACTGTTACATTAGTAGCCTAGGTCTTAGTTCTGTGTTATATGTTTAAACATGGTTGTCATGTAATATTCCTGAATTGTAACTGTTACATCAGTAGCCTAGGTCTTAGTTCTGTGATATGTGTTTAAACATGGTTGTCATGTAATATTAAATCAATATGCAAAGCCGGTGTATCATCTTATCCTGTTTTAACTATACAAATATATATTTCAGATTATTTTATGTTTGTATTGACGCTTTCTAGGTGAATACCCTTTCATGTTTATCCTTGGCAAACAGCTTAAAATTGAGGGATTTATCGTGATGCGGTGGTATCAAAGATGGGCGGAGGGAGAAAAGGCAATGGCACAGTGGATCAGAGAGGTGAGTCTAATAGTTGATGTCTGATAGATGAGAGACACACCTCATTGTTATCGCTATTCATTTGTGGATTCGCACAACGTTACACGAATAGCGGTGTTATGCACGATGTGCGAACGATAATATTCTGGACGATGATAGCTTGTGTCCATGATGGACGAGCGTTGTGAGATAACAATCGTGTTTTTTTTATAGGGGAATGTCTTACCAATATATGCAATTTCGTCTTTAAAACCTATATAATAATAATAAAAATAATATTAATAATTCGAGGTTCTTATATACCGCTTTATCACAACCTCGTTCGTAGGTCGTCGCAAAGCGGTTCACAAACTATTATCCGTGGTTATTTGTCCTATGCAACCAGCCAATATCTTTCTCAACTCCCTGGGGAGCATACAGCCGGTGCTTTCATTGCGGCACTCACAGCTAGCATTCTACAGTTCTAGCACTGCCCAACCACGTACTCATTTACAGCTGAGTAGACTGGAACAAGCGGAGTAAAGTATCTTGCTCAAAGATACAACACACAGTGCCGTGCCGTGCCGTGACTCGAACCCGTAACCTTTTGGTCACGAGCCCGGCGTCCTACCACTAGACTACCGTGCCTCCTAGTAGATTGATTTAGTATGATATTATATTTTAGTTACATTGGTGAGGTAAACAAAAATCTGTTTTTCCTTAAATATAAAAATAGTGCGTTCATAATTTTTTAACAACTAAACAACTAAAATCGGCACGTGTAAAATTGCCACACATATGTTATGGTTATGGTCCTAGATACTGGTAAACATAACTGCGTGTACATGCACGTTGACCATAGCTTACCTTACCCTGGGGCACTGACGTAACCTGACTAGGTGTGAAATCCTGGTGAAGAGAGGTTAAGACCGATGTACATAGAATGAACAAATACTTGACGTCCAGTTGTGTTTTCTGTGTCAGGCACGGGCCAGGAAAACCCAGGCACTCATCAAAATGTCAACTACCTCTTCTGTTACTTGGAAGCCATGCCCCAATTCTGACAGTTTAACGGTCACTGTATTACTGTGTAACACATTGTAAAAGTGGACACAATGCTAATTTTAGTAATCAGAAATTAAATATTCACAACAAACCGGATATGTTATATCGTAATATTGATGAACTTAGTGCACCGCAATTGTTAGGAGAGGAACGAACAACAGGGGATATAAATGTTAAATCGCTTTTCATGATTGACTTATATCTCACTAACGTTAATAATGTGTTGTTTGATAGAGGAGAGACAGACTCCTGAAATCTGCCAGACATTTAATAGCGTATTATCTTAAAAGAAAGAGAAAGCCTCTGGAAAGAAATATTAAACTAATGATACATTTCATGTTGTTTACGGGGAGAGAAACATTCAAATGAGCAATATCTGACGTCAAGTTCATGTTATCTGCTAAGGGAGTAACAGTCCTTTTGCATAACTATAGAACCTTACTTCTAGTTACTTTAGTTTGTTCACAGAAAAATCGAATCTGTATTAACAAATAATAATAAAATGTTGTTTTTTTTCTGCAGGGAAAAATCAAGTACAAAGAAACAGTATATAAGGGATTTGAGAATATGCCTAAGGCCTTCGTGGGACTGTTCGATGGTGCCAACACTGGAAAAGCGATAATCTCTGCATAATCGGACGTTTCTACTGTCCAGAGCTACACTATAACGTAATTAAACCATATACATGATCGCACAACAAAGAAAAACATTTAAGTGATGGTTTGAAGTAACTGATTTCTATCAGAATCAGAATTCGCAGCATATGTCTGTTACTTTTCAATTATAGACATTGTATATGCCATAGACATGTGTCATTTTAGCATTATCTCTGTCGAAATAATAACATGTTAAATGAATATGAATAGAAGTTAAATTACAATTGCGATAGACAAAGAAAACATACACGGATGCTGTTGCATAATCAATATGTTGTTCAAATAAATTGACCAGTATTAATTTGATGATGTGACTCGATTATGCTGTTCAATATTGCAGTAATGGCTATTGCACTTTGGGTTCCGGTTTAACTTAGAAATGTACATATCTACACGCCTAATATTATATAGCAGAGAATAAACAGCTGCCGAAAATAGCATGTGCATGAATCCCTGTACCAATGCTAACAATTGTAACTTTTCATTAAATGTTTTGCATAATGACTATTCCGTCTTTTCGTATTGCAGAGTTATCTGCTCTTGTGAGCAGGTAATGATTGTTACGTCATTTGTTTTTGAGAGTAACGTCATAAATCTTTGAGATAACGACGAAATTCTCTTACACAAACTAATAACGTAACAATTAATACGTTCTCACAAGAGCAGATAATTCTGCGATACGAAAAGACGGAATAGCTTTAATAAAGGTACGCACGCCTCTCCACCGACAAAATAAACCAAACAAGCAGCAACAGTGACTCTCCGTCTTCAAAAGATATATAAATATAACACGTTTGGTAGGTGTAAATGTGATGATAAAGGAGTTACGCTCTGAACAATCTTTGGTATAAAAATGACCAACGGACCATATATCTGTATATAACTAGGCACTAGATCCCGTTTTAGTACCCAACACTCCGTCTACAAAAGACACACGAGTAAAGATATTTCTAAATATTTTCTTCATGTATGTAAGTTTGGATTGAGAAAAGATTCATGTAGCACAACCATTAAGTGTTTATATGTGGTGGACACCGGAAAGATTCGGAAACCCAAGAGGGTAAGAAATTCACCTAATCAGAAAGGAAAAGGTCGGAGTCCTAGATCAATAAATCGGCAATCACAGACCATGCTACAGTGTTATCAATAAGTGACACATAAACATATTAAATGTGTGATCCTTTATCTATCCAATTAGGCCCAGCGAGGAACCGCCTGATAGATTAATTACAGAGGCGTTACACTATGACCCTCGTATCATGTTTATGATGATAGCAACTGTGTAAATGTAAATAGAACAATACGTTACATATTAAGGCAGATTAAGACTTGTAGAGCTAGAGTAAACAGCCTCCGAGTTGTCCATAACAAAACGCATGCCACACAGAAAAACCATGCGGTTGACAGGGATAACTCCAAAGAGTGAGCGGCAGATAAAGGTAACCGCAGTGGGCCAGTTCTAAATCGAGACGAGGGGGCTCATAGACTCTCGCACATCTATGACTAAGTATCAATCAAAGCAGAGCTGAATCGAGTCATTTAGGTACATATATAACTACGAATTGTACATACGCTTACAGCGTTGCCGAATCGACATAAATTTGTGTGAACAACTCGTACATATACTACACCTTTGTGTATATACGCTTCGCTGGTCTTTTATCTTATGAAGGTGACAGAGTACATACATTTCTAGTCATCGAAGTGTCACATATAACCACTTATTGGTTGTGCTACATGCATCTTTACACAATAAGAGAGTTTGTTAAACGTAGGTGATACAGCAAGGAACATATTACCGCATTGAGTATGAGTGCTCAGCTGACCTTAATTTCCTCGTACATGAATATGCTGGACGATCCAACACATGGATCAGCAGAAGAAAATGGTTTTAAAAGACGGGTTTTCCACAAAGTTTTCTAGTATTTTTGTTTTGTTATTATTTATTTAGTGGCTGACATGGTAGGAGAAAGATAAGACATTATGTGTGCCATTCTGACTTTTCGTTAGCTGCGACGGTTTGAATAAATGTGGTCTTAGACGGTCGAAGAGCGTTGTGAGGTACATTCTATCACGAGGATATATTCATATGTAAAGGAGATAACCACGACATGTCATGATGTCACGTGCGTCACCTACAATACGGGTCAATCGTTTATTATATTCTACGCCCTCTCACTACGATTCATAAAACACAATGGTAAAAAGCAAAGTGTGGACCCTTAAAACGGAGTTTGATGGCAAAGTTCAAACGTCTAACTTTGAACTTGTTGAAGAGGAGGTCTCTGACAATCTCAGGGATGGTGGTATGGTTGATTTATGTTTATTTTGTAACTGTTTAACACAGTTTACAATGTAAAATGTCCACTGTTCATGGCTTTTGTAATCTAACGATGCGTTATGATGCGTCCTCCAAACCCTTCAAGTCACTGCGTGTTATTCAATACGTTTTGTCGCAATGTTGCATAGCACCGCTGTCTGAGCTACAAAATACTCTGTGGGGATGCTGAGATAAATAACCACATTTGAAAAAAATAACTCTAAACTAGTGATGTCAAATATTTATATGACTTATACATTTACGTCTTATATCTGATATGTATATGACTTGAAAATGTACATTTAAAAAATGTATACATGTGCACATCTTATATCTAAATGTATATGTATTTTTTGAAAACTGTACATGTACACATCTTATACCTTATATCGATTTACATTCCTCTCGTGATAAGACCTAGTCCAAAACAACGGTGAAGTAAATAAGACGCATTCTAGTTTATCCGTAACTGTGTTGATGATATAAAGCGATCTAAATCAAACGACAAGTCGATTATATATAGCATATATCCTATGTTGACTATACAGAAGGTAAATGCCCTGTGTTGACTTTATATTGGAGCTATATATCCTGTGTTGACTTTATATAGGAGGTATATATCCTGTGTTGACTTTATACCGGAAATATATATCCTGTGTGGACTTAATAAAGGAGGAATATATCCTGTGTTGACTTTATACAGGAGATATATATCCTGTGTTGACTTAATAAAGGAGGTATATATCCTGTGTTGACTTTATCCAGGAGATATATATCCTGTGTTGACTTTATACAGAAGGTAAATGCCCTGTGTTGACTTTATATTGGAGCTATATATCCTGTGTTGACTTTATATAGGAGGTATATATCCTGTGTTGACTTTATACAGGAGGGATATATCCTGTGTTGACTTTATATAGGAGCTATATATCATGTGTTGACTTTATATAGGCGGTATATATCCTGTGTTGACTTTATACAGGAGATATATATCCTGTGTGGACTTAATAAAGGAGGTATATATCCTGTGTTGACTTTATACAGGAGATATATATCCTGTGTTGACTTTATATAGGAGCTATATATCATGCGTTGACTTTAAATAGGAGATATATATCCTGTGTTGACTTTTTAAAGGAGGTATATATCCTGTGTTGACTTTATATAGGTGGTATATATCCTATGTTGACTTTATACAGGAGATATATATCCTGTGTTGACTTTATATAGGAGGTATATATCATGTGTTGACTTTATACAGGAGATATATATCCTATGTTGACTTTATATTGGAGCTATATATCCTGTGTTGACTTAATATAGGAGGTATATATCCCGTGTGGACTTTATACAGGAGGGATATATCATGTGTTGACTTTATACAGGAGATATATATCCTTTGTTGACTTTATATAGGAGGTATATATCCCGTGTGGACTTTATACAGGAGGTATATATCATGTGTTGACTTTATATAGGAGCTATATATCATGCGTTGACTTTAAATAAGAGATATATATCCTGTGTTGACTTTATAAAGGAGGTATTTATCCTGTGTTGACTTTATATTGGAGGTATATATCCTATGTTGACTTTATATAGGAGGTATATATCCTATGTTGACTTTATACGGAAGGAAAATATCAAATGATGACTTTATATAGGAAGGATATATCCTGTGTTGACTTTATAAAGGAGGTATTTATCCTGTGTTGACTTTATATTGGAGGTATATATCCTATGTTGACTTTATACGGAAGGAAAATATCAAATGATGACTTTATATAGGAAGGATATATCCGTTGACTTTATATAGGAGCTATATATCAAGTGTTGACTTTATTCAGGAGATAGATATCCTGTGTTTACTTTGTACAGGAAGTATATATCCTGTGTTGCCTTTATACAGGAGGTATATATCCTGTGTTGACTTAATATAGGTGGTATATATCCTATGTTGACTTTATACGGAAGGAAAATATCAAATGATGACTTTATATAGGAAGGATATATCCGTTGACTTTATATAGGAGCTATATATCATGCGTTGACTTTAAATAAGAGATATATATCCTGTGTTGACTTTTTAAAGGAGGGATATATCCTGTGTTGACTTTATATAGGTGGTATATATCCTATGTTGACTTTATACGGAAGGAAAATATCAAATGATGACTTTATATAGGAAGGATATATCCTGTGTTGACTTTATAAAGGAGGTATTTATCCTGTGTTGACTTTATATTGGAGGTATATATCATGTGTTGACTTTATACAGGAGATATATATCCTATGTTGACTTTATACAGGAGGTATATATCCTTTGTTGACTTTATATTGGAGCTATATATCCTGTGTTGACTTTATATAGGAGGTTTATATCCTGTGTTGACTTTATACAGGAGATTTATATCCTGTGTTGACTTTATATAGGAGGTATATATCATGTGTTGACTTTATAAAGGAGATATATATCCTGTGTTGACTTAATATAGGTGGTATATATCCTATGTTGACTTTATACGGAAGGAAAATATCAAATGATGACTTTATATAGGAAGGATATATCCGTTGACTTTATATAGGAGCTATATATCATGTGTTGACTTTATATATGAGGTATATATCCTATGTTGACTTTATACGGAAGGAAAATATCAAATGATGACTTTATATAGGAAGGATATATCCTGTGTTGACTTTATATAGGTGGTATATATCCTATGTTGACTTTATACAGGAGATATATATCCTATGTTGACTTTATACAGGAGGGATATATCCTGTGTTGACTATAAACAGGAGGTGTATATCCTGTGTTGACTTTTTACAGGAAGTGTATATCCTGTGTTGACTTTATACAGGAGGTATATATCCTGTGTTGACTTAATATAGGTGGTATATATCCTATGTTGACTTTATACGGAAGGAAAATATCAAATGATGACTTTATATAGGAAGGATATATCCGTTGACTTTATATAGGAGCTATATATCAAGTGTTGACTTTATACAGGAGATAGATATCCTGTGTTTACTTTGTACAGGAAGTATATATCCTGTGTTGCCTTTATACAGGAGATATATATCCTGTGTTGACTTTATAAAGGAGGTATTTATCCTGTGTTGACTTTATATTGGAGGTATATATCCTATGTTGACTTTATACGGAAGGAAAATATCAAATAATGAATTTAAATAGGAAGGATATATCCTGTGTTGACTTTATATAGGAGGTTTATATCCTGTGTTGACTTTATACAGGAGATATATATCCTTTGTTGACTTTATATAGGAGGTATATATCCTATGTTGACTTTATACGGAAGGAAAATATCAAATGATGACTTTATATAGGAAGGATATATCCGTTGACTTTATATAGGAGCTATATATCCTGTGTTGACTTTATACAGGAGATATATATCCTATGTTGACTTTATATTGGAGCTATATATCCTGTGTTGACTTTATATTGGAGGTATATATCCTATGTTGACTTTATACGGAAGGAAAATATCAAATAATGAATTTAAATAGGAAGGATATATCCTGTGTTGACTTTATAAAGGAGGTATATATCCTGTGTTGACTTAATAAAGGAGGTATATATCCTGTGTTGACTTTAAACAGGAGGTATATATCCTGTGTTTACTTTGTACAGGAAGTATATATCCTGTGTTGCCTTTATACAGGAGGGATATATCCTGTGTTGGCTTTATATTAGAGCTATATATCCTGTGTTGACTTAATATAGGAGGTATATATCATGTGTTGACTTTATAAAGGAGATATATATCCTGTGTTGACTTAATATAGGTGGTATATATCCTATGTTGACTTTATACGGAAGGAAAATATCAAATGATGACTTTATATAGGAAGGATATATCCTGTGTTGACTTTATAAAGGAGGTATTTATCCTGTGTTGACTTTATATTGGAGGTATATATCCTATGTTGACTTTATATAGGAGGTATATATCCTGTGTTGACTTTAGACAGGTGGTATATATCCTGTGTTGACTTTATATAGGAGGTATATATCCTATGTTGACTTTATAAAGGAGATATATATCCTGTGTTGACTTAATATAGGAGGTATATATCCTATGTTGACTTTATACAGGAGGTATATATCCTGTGTGGACTTTGTACAGGTGGTATATATTATGTGTTGACTTTATATGAAAGGAAAATGTCCTGTGCTGACTTTATACAGGAGGCATATATCCTGTGTTGACTTTATATAGGAGGTTTATATCCTGTGTTGACTTTATATGGGAGGTATATATCCTATGTTGACTTTATACGGAAGGAAAATATCAAATGATGACTTTATATAGGAAGGATATATCCTGTGTTGACTTTATAAAGGAGGTATATATCCTGTGTTGACTTAATACAGAAGGTAACTGTCCAGTGTTGATTTGACATTATAGAAGGTTAACGTCCTAATTCGAATTTATATTGGAGGTATTTATCCTGAGTTGGCCTTATTCAGGAGGTAAAGGTACAAGTTAAATAAATATTAGATATAAGCTGTGATAGCCGCTATCAAACATAGAACAAACTACCGTCGTTGGTACATGTATGTGTGTTTTAATCTCGAGGTTCGGCTATACACATAATGTGAAACATGTGTTACAGCACGATTTCTTTCTCCGACACGATTTCTCATCCGGTTGACAACATCGTGCTAAAAGTGCTGCGTCCGCAATACGATTTCTCACCCCCGCAGAAAACATATGGCACGATTTCTCATCCCAACTCTCAATTAGGGATGGATTTTGTCCGTGGTGTCTTAAAACTTGCCTAAGTGTACATGTAATAGATGAGCTGAAATTATTTCAAATGAGTAGTAGTTCAATGTACAACATGCCTAATATTTATTGATTGATTTATCTATCAATCTATGTATTCATATATTATTATTTAGTTTATTGCTTTTTACCGAAAGTCGATCTAAACCCCTAAAACATATAAAAATTACATTTTATGACTACTTGTTTCTATGCTATGACTATTGGACTAAATTTACAAGGTTTTGTCTATATAAATAAATGCACTTCTGGTCTTTATAGTATATAAAAGTGTTTTTGTTACATAATGGTGTTTGAAACGTTAACATGTAAGACCACAGTTACCTTAAAAGTAAGTCGAGTTGTCCGCAACCGTTCAAGGTATCTGCGGGTCAAATATGAAGACTACTTGGCACAGGTGGTACATAAAAATAGTTGATAAACTACTGACGTACGATACCACAGCATAGCATTACAGACACTTCGAGACAGGAGAGTAAAAAGTATTTGATATACAGTAAAACAAAGTAACTTGAAACTAAATAAATAGACCACAACAGGATCTGAGAAGAGACATATAAACAAACCAGTGTTCAAAAATTATTGAGACTGTGATACGTATTGCGGAAAGTCAAACGTATTTTACATCATATTATGCAATACCTGTCGTAATGTCTGTCACCCTGTTGAAGGTCACCACCTTTTTAAACTCAAGTGAATATGTTTTGAATTATTGATGCACTGGAATGCTTAAGCTGCAAATTAGATTCAAACAAAATTCGATACTCTTTGTTATGATTAAGTGAACCTTATTTTTTTTATCATACCATATGTACTTTGTTCACGTAGATTCAGTGAGGTGACAAACTGGTAGACACATACGGTGGCCCGTTAGAGCTATAATATGCAAATGATATATTAATGACTGCCACTAATTTATCTGGAAACGAGGCCACAAATTGCTTATCACACGGAAGTTTATAAATCTATAATTTATTCATTTACTTTTGAAATACGCAACAGAAGTCTTAAACATCTTTACAGATTCAATGAGACAATGAAAAAAACAATACTGTTGCCCGATTCATACAATGCAACCGAAATTGATCCGTTACGATACATCAACACGGATTCCGACATCATCAGTATCGTACGAGAATCTACATGCCATCCAGCCAACAACAGCTGGTCACTGTAAATCAGTTATTCCTCTGAATTTAGTGTCCTTAAACTGTCGCTCGGTGCCCGAATGCCCCGTGGTAAAATGAAAATCTCCGCTTAGAAAAACAGATCCGTAGAAAAGCAGAGAGGCAGTTGCGAAGGACCAAAATTAACTGTTCACCAACAGATTTATAGGGAACAATGTCGACTAGTTGGTTCACACCCATTCAGTCAAAGAAGGCTTATTATCTAGAAAGAATTGAAGAATGTGTTAAGTACCGTAAACAGCTTTTTAGACTCACCAAAAACCTACTGGGTCGGAAAGGTGAAATTATCCTGCCAAGCTGTAATTCTGAAAAAAGACCTGTCAAACAAGTTCAGTAATTACTTTCTGAATAAAATCAACTCGATCAGGAAAAATATATCGGAAGTGAACTCTACTGCTGATAATAATATCTCTGTCATGACTGCTGACATTAAATTTGATGGGGAACTATTGACAAAGCTCTCACCAACAACCGTGGGCGAGTTGCGCAATATCATCATGTCCTCACAATCGAAGTCTTGTGAGCTTGATCCGCTACCTACATACCTGTTAAATCAATGTATTGAAGCACTACTTCCCTTGATTACCTCAATCATGAACAAATCATTGACTGAGTCAAAGGTTCCATTGTGTTTCAAGAAGGCACATGTTAGACCATATTGAAGAAGCCTGGAATGGACAATGAAGAGTAGAAGAACTACCGCCAATTATCAAATCTGCCTCATCTGTCTAAGATCTTGGAGAAGGTTGTGTCCCGGCGTTTATAGGTTCTCCATGCAAACAATATCCCTGACAACCTGCAATCGACCTACCGCATGGGACACTACGTGTACATAATGACATAGCTTCTGCATTGGATAACAAGTACAGAGCGGTGCTTGTCGTGCTGGATTTGTCAGCTGCATTTGACGTCATCGCCCATGGCATACTTTATAAACGTCTGGAGTACTCTAATGGAGAGACTGATACCGAACTATGCTGGATACAGTCTTTACCAAATGAGACGACAGTGTGTAGCCATCGGATCTACCACCTCACATGACCAAGTACTAGATTTTGGGGTTCCTCAAGGGTCGGTGTTAGGACCACAGAAAGATTGCCTGTACTCCAATCTGATCGGAGAGATTTGTCGTCGCCATAGCCTTCGCTACCATTGCTATGCTAATGACACACAAAAGTACATGTCAGTACATGGATGAACGCCAACATGATTAAAGCTTAATCAGGAAAAGACGGAACTAATCGTCTTTTCCCCAAAGTGTCAGCAAACATTGGCTCTCCAGCTCAAGGCAGTGCCAGAACTATTGAGACTGTCCCAACTGTTAATAACCTAGAGGTATACTTGTATAGTTCACTGAACATGCAGAAACAAGTGAACGCTATTGTCAAATCGTGTTACTACCAGATCAGGAGCATCGGCTGTACCCGGCAGTTTATAACTGCAAATGCATGCAATATGTTGGTGCATTCATTTGTTACCTCTCGGTTGGATTATGGCAACGCACTTCTCTGTGGTATATCTGACAAACTAACTAGTCGTCTGCAGAGGGTTCAGAACACTGCACCACGGCTAGTTGCTCGTACTCGAAAGAGAGAGCACATCACACATGTGCTATATCCATTGCACTGGTTACCTGTATGATACAGGTCGCAAAATTATGGTGTATACATGGAAGACACTGAATGGAACAGCTCCCTAGTACTTTCAGGAGCTTGTTACCCTGTATCAGCCATCACGATCACTGCGGTCGGAGTCAGAATCATTGTTGTGTGTCCCAAAATCTCGTACTGTGACCTATGGAAACCGGTGCTTTGGGAGGGTTTCGGGCACGTTGTGGAATAGATTACAAACTGCTATTAGAAAGTCAAATTCACAATTATAACTAATTATATATAATACTATTATCCATATGATGTAAAGCGCTTTAGAATAATTTTCCAAATTATTTAGGGCGTTACATATAAACGTTGTATATTATTTATTATTATTATAGGAAACTTACACATATACTACCACTTCTTTTGATGGCAGTACCTGTATTTATCTATTTATCTAGTATTCATATACTTTTCATTCCACTGAATATCCTAAACATAGAGACGTTTTCAAAAGACAATTTGCGCGAGATATACCGTATATAAAATAATATGCAAGTCATATCTAACAAAGGACACCTTTCTTTGGCCAAAAGGAACAAAGGACACGAAGTTTTACACAACGTGAACTTACTAAAGTAGATGTGAAATCATTGCTGTGGAAGGGTACATACATTTCCTTTTTTTATTATAAAGTATAACAATATCTACTCGTAACAGGAACCGTTACAACATAAGGTGCCGAAGCTAACCCAGTAATCGCAAGTGATGCATCAGAAAAAGATCACAATGCCATAATACTAGGGTTGTCAAACCAGTCTTATTTTTGTAACCGGTTACTCTTCTACCGATCGAGTAACCGGTTAATCGGTCAATTTGGTAGTCAAATATTAAACAGCAACAAACACATTATATGTTTGGTAAATGTTCTATCTTAAACGTATTGACACCACAAACATACATGTATATATTAATTAGCATGATAGTTTACTCGTGTATTTCAAGGTTAACACAGGACATAGTTGCACGTAACCTCTGTAAGTATATTTCATAGACAACGTATGTCGGAATGCAATTAGACGGATTTATTTACAGATATCTGTACACGAAATCATATGCGGTAATCTTATTCTTTAGAACAACATTTGCTTGACAAACGTTTAAAGACATACCTGCTCATTCAAGTGTGTACTCTTCAGATTATCTTTAAATCTCGCATGTAAAGGCGCGTTCTATCTCAGAAAGTTGATATTTCACACCTTTGTATTCTGGCTCCTTTTAAAATCTGTTCGATTGTTTTTATGGTGTTGGCGACATCTCTTTGTCAGTATTTAAATTAGAGTACAAAAGTAACACTAATATGTAATCCCTGAACACTGTTTTTATTAAAAAATAATATTAAATTTTGGTCGTATCTATACAAATGCAGATATTGTGTAGGTCCAAGCCAGGGAAACATGGGGCTCCTAAAAAGGGTAAGTATATGTCCAACTTTTCGGTTAAGGATTTTGGTAACCGGTTCGTAGTCTTTCGCCCGAGTAACCGGTTAACCGGCTAACCGTTGACAACCCTACATAATACATCTACATACCAAATCTATAGCATCGGTCAATATAAATGTCGACCAATCAGGACCCGACATAAAACGGAAATTTTGTCAAATAAGTAAAATCAACACAGATCGCAGTAGTGTTTGTTATGACACTGCACACTTTTACAAAGGGATATTGGACAATGGATACATTTCGGCTAATCAGAAGCCAGTCTGCAGCAGTCATCTTGCGGAAGATATTGGCCATTTTTCCAATCTTCAAGAACACGATTAAAATATTCAATTAAACAACTTGTATTGTGGTTCATAAATAAGAACAGAAATTGTTATAGCCCGAAATGACTTAGCAAATGATAGGCCATAATTTAGATTTGTTTGGAAACTTAACATCGAATATCATTAGTGACTACATGTAATATATGCAACTGCAGTACACCTCTATTACTATGATACTTGTATCCCTCTGTACAACCACGCATGCTTATACATTAAATCTGTGTATGTTACATAATTATATTTGTATACCATTGTAAGTCAAAGGTGTTAAGATAAGATAAAACAAGTCACCCAGGTGACAAGTCGTGCAGATGTGAGAAATCGTGTTGCGAACTCAGAACTTTTAGAACGCTTTCTCATATGGGTGAGAAATCGTGTCGGGGTGAGAAATCGTGCCGTAACAAACATGCCCGTGTAAGACTTCTACGGATAACGTTGGATTGACCTCTCTGCATTGTGGGATTTATTAATGTTTATGGTTAACTATGCAACTTTTGACATTTTTACGGCCAATGAAACCAATGAAATAACAAACAAAAATTGAGTTGATATAAACCAAGTATAAGTTTCTAGCGACCGTATACTGTAAGCAATTAAATAGAAGGCAGACACAAAAAAATGTATCACACAAGTAATATAGGAATCAGAAGTGGTTTTAATTCAGGGGTTTCATGCACCTCCCCTTCGATTTCCGAATAAAGTAAGATTAATTTGGATTTCCAACGCTTTGGTCCCTAGCATCACCTATGAGGCCTAGAAGGACAAAATAGCTGTATGGTGCAGTGTAATTCAATATGTGTATCCCATATCTATTACCGATTGCAGTCCCAGGTATTTTTCTTGGGCTAAACGATCATTTCGTGATGAATATCTTCACATCCTTCTCGGAATGATTATCCTTACTGAAGTCCTTATTAATTAGTTTTCCAGTATTGTTCCTGAAATCACGCAGATGATTGTCGAATATCCAACACCTGTCGAATCTCCTTACATATCTTTCTGTCTCTCTTACATAGTCAGTTATATCGTATTTACTACGACAAAAGTAGTAAACTTCATGTAGAACACTTGGCACCTGGTACAGTTTCATATTCAGACTTTTTTCAACGTGTCATGCACAGACTTTTGTGGATCAATCTTCTGATATATATATATTCTACAGTCACGTGAGAAAGAATGTTTTTTGCACAGTTGGTCTTGTAATCCATTAGAGGGCCAAATAAGTTCTGGTCTTTCCTACATATATCTGGTAACAAAATGGTGGCTTACTGGACGCATCCCTATTCCTGGCTTAGTTGTGGTACACTGATGTTTGCATTACATACCTGGGGAATTAGATGATAAAATGTTAATACTAGTAGTACCTGTTCTGATTGATCATACTTTGTCATAATGTGTTTCAAAAACTTCTTTCTGTTCAGCCGTTGCAGTCGGTTCTTAAATTCTTTCCCGTTTTATCCTCCTTTCAGGAGAAAGGAATAACTCAAGTTATACTTAACATACTCAACACAATTTTTCTAACCCGTTATACTATTAATGGTAGTGAACTTATTTTGCTAAAGATGTCTTTGAAACAGTCAGTAGATTTCAGAAACAACAAGAGAATACCGATGTGTCAACAAACAGTGATACGAGCGTAACGTCGATGAAACTATGGCAAAGTATGGGCATAGGAAAGCTGTATACGGAGACCCCTGATAAAGCATAAGATGTATAAAATTGGTGTCCCAGAATAGTAAGCGTGTTTTACGTCACCCCGGAAGGTAAATCGAGGTCAAATCAAAGTAATGCCACGTCCTCAAAATAAGAGTAAAAGGGACAGTGACAACGAAAGCACAAAGCACACTTATAGAGATCTATTTTCTCTTTGTAGTGAGGCATTCCATTTCAGCATTATTCAGTAATAGAACATTTTTACAATGTATACTTTAGATATAACAATTATATGCCGCAGTAATGTTGATTCATTTTTTTCAGAATTTCTGATTGANCCATGTGACACCTATTTTCAAAAAGGGGGAATCTGAATTGGCAAATTGGCCAACATGTTCCTAAAAGTTATAACAATCGCTTTTTTATGTTAAGAATTCAGGTTTTTTTTCTAACATTTTCGTGACATGAACCAATTGGTTTGTTGACATTAGCAATGACAATATTATACAATTATAGCATGGTGATGAGGTCGATAAAACCATGTATCGACCGAATCACCATGCTACAATAGTTTTATTATTTTAATTGATTTTTTCAAAATTGAAGAAAAAAATGTAAAAGATATAGTTTTACATTCCCCCCCCCCCTTTTTTAGTCACAAATTTTAAAATCAATTAAACAAAAGTATCAGAAAAATAAAAATAAAATAATTAAATATCTGCAATAATCGTTAAAATATCTGCAATAATCATTGATCAACACAAAAATTCCAGAATCTATTTATAGCAGGTCAATAACACTGTTTCTACCAACTTTTCTGAACACCAGTTTCAGAATCTATTTATAGCAGGTCAACTTTTTTGAACATCTGCAAACCACTCAGGTTTATAACTACTTTTACAGGTGGTCACATGATGTTGTTTCAGCCAACCAGAGTCAGCTCAAAATCAATTAAAATGAAAACCTCATTATAACTTGGAAAGATCAGACATAAAAAAACTACGTAGAAATTATGCAGTTGTGATAAAGGAGCTAACAACAGCTAGAGAAACAGTCGAAAATATATCTACGTACTGATACCCAATAGGCTGAACAGTTTCATCAATGTTCCATAACTTATGTTTTACCTTTTAGACAAAGAAATTCTAAACGAATTTTCCTTCATTCAGGAATACTTCCCCCATGTAAAATGAAACAACAATATATCAGTGTAAACAATAAACTACATTGTATCTGCTATATGACATATGTTACTAGACAAACATTGATGTATACGGGAAATTAAAATGAATCATCTCGCAACACGCTTAAAAATTTCAAGCCAAAAACCTCAGACTCACACATGTTAACATTTTATTGAACCTTGTTATCCGAAGGACAATGGAGTTTGGGGGACTTGAGCCGGGACAAGGCATGATGGGGGAACAGATATCAAGGTAAGTCCAAACCTTNATGACCTTAGCTGTTAATAGGACGTTAAACAAAATCAAACAAACAAACAAACATTTTTGTTCCATCATAGATTCTATGCGATAACCGACAGTCATTAAGATTGATGAAATACTCTTTAAAGGTATTGACTTCCTTTTATGATTATTTCAGAAGATTCTTCATAAGGCATGACACACCTTTCACAGTAAAACACCTTTCTATTGACTGTTGCTTTGTTTATCATGCAAAGGATTATAAAGAAAAATAATCTTCCAAAGCTGGAAAGGTTGTTATTGTTACTTTTCTAATTGACAGCCCACGCGGAGCATGTTTGCAATGCGGGATGTGCTGTTGTTTGTTGATTTAATTCAAGCACTGACAATTCAGCGATAACAGCTTAGTTCACTCCGTATTGACAGGATTTTAATTGTTTATTCCATTTTACATGAATTATGTTTAGCTCATTCCGCATTGTTTAAGTTTATGTTTATTTTTCTCCGTACTGATATATTTATTGTACGGAACTGGACAGGGTCGATCATCGTCGACCAGGTACTTCAATTGATAGAGCGTCCGAATAGAGTTCGAAGGGTCCCGGGCTCGAATTCCAGTCTTGCGATACATTTCGCTTTTTCCTGTTACAGTTAAGCCGTGAGAAGGATACTGTAACAGAAGACAGAGACATAAGCAAACCAAAAAATGAAATTCTATGTATAACTCCTGGTGCTTATTTTAGGGTGATCGGCAGTAAAAACTCCTGCCATCCAGTAGGAAGCATCGTTAGAGTGTTTGCAGGATGGCGTACCCACACACTTCTGTCAAATGATCTGGCAAATCGGATGACAACACATGTACGTATCGCGACAGAAAAAGATAGTAAGGGGGAGATACAGTAGCCATTGGCTAATATATAAGGTTATGAACACGTCCAGAAACGAAATAAAAGATTATCCTATTCGACCTGATGTAGTATCAATAGATAGCAGTCGATCCCGGTAAATTATAACATTAATTAAAGCGGAAAGATATATCTTCAAAACCATATCTGACACTTTTATCTGATGAATATCTTACATCTCTAATGTTAATCTGTCATATCTTCCGGATATCCGGAACTACACGTAACAGGGTCGAGTGCGATTCTTACATGTTTCTGGATAAATTCTGCATAAGACAAATTATTGCGATGTCAATTGTCATGGTCGTATCAATTTTGTCATGCCCTTATTATATGTCAGTATCCCCACTTTCCTTAACGTAACCTACGCTATCATTTTTGGATGAGTTCATTACCTTTCTGTATATTTTGTGTTTTGCAATAGAGGCCTAGGCTAGTTCGCATGCCAGAACTTGGTGATCTGCATATATCTTTAGCCCTCGGTGCCATGGGATTAACAGGGTAAGTGTTTCTATGCACACAAATACTCGTGTTACACATCTAAAAGCGTTACTATAAGTCAGTTGCTTTATTCATCAAGCGCGTTGGACGAGCACAGTATATTAATTGGAATTGGTGAAACTATTTTCGACATGGTATCTGTTCACGGTCGAAGCATTATTGCATCTGGCTATAAGTCGTGTTTACTATACACCGACTGAAGGAGCACGTCTTCAGTTTAGAACTTTGACATTGTAAGTTTTGACGTTCTTTGAATTCCAATGAGTAATTCTGATTTAATACAGTAGGGTTCGGCAAGCTGGAATTATATTTTGACATGACTAGCTCTTGATAAAGAAATTCAACAGTATAATTTTGTACACATGTAATTGTCCATTTCAGAATGACGGCTTATTTTGGTTTTCTGGTTATTTGCCAGCCAAAAGAAGGAGACGTAGTGCTTGTTAATGGTGCTGCCGGGGCAGTCGGTAGTCTTGTCGGACAAATCGCCAAAATAAAGGCATGCTATTCTTTCTTAACATGCATATTTCCCCCTTTTCTAGGATGGCTATGCGTGAAAAAGATCGTACACAATTCCTCTTTTGTCAAAGACGCTTCCTTGCTCTTTGAAAAGCGTTTCTTGTTTATAAGAGTCGCTAGGGTTAGAGATACATTTTCTGGACTGTATTTTGTTGAACAGTGTGTATTACAACCTTATTAAGCAAGGAAGCGGGATGTTACGATATTGTCTGAAATATGTTTTATTTAACGCAGGTTGATGACACATTGTTTGAAACGTGTTTGGTTTAACAGTGGTATAAACTGGCGGTATTTATTCTTTCTAACAGGTGTGAGTTTGGGATACTGCAACTGTTATCTCTTTTATTTAAGGTAAACAGTCCGCGTTGTATCTTCTACAAATAATGGTTCCGGTTTTTAAAAGTTCTGATTATTTGGCCTTTAAATTGAAGTCTAATATAAAATATTAGGCACAGCATAGAAGGGGTCAACATGAATTAACATGGCAATCTGGAGTAAAAACGGTCTTATCACATGACCTCTCCCCTAAGTGCCGGTCAAAGAAGAAACATGCATCCAACCAATCAGTAATACAGGGGTCAAGATTATTCGTATCTCTAAGCCCAGCGAGCAGGGCATTCCGACCTCCCATAACCTCCCTGTTCTGACAGCAACACAGTAAACTGAGGGTCTCCATTCTTTGCCTAATTTACATGTGATATATTGGGTATTGGTTCCTTACTGATAAGGAAACGAGAAGAAGATCCGATCCTAGGACCTAGCATGGCCACATGACAGTTCTAGCCAGCTGCCCAGTCGTTTCCGATGGTCAAGCCATACAGTATACCATCGTTCCCCCTACCACCAACTTTATGCTTATTGATTGCCTGTCACTGTAACATTCCTCCTTTTGTTGACCCTCGGCAACTAAAACAGCTTCACTATTCACTATCTGGGCCTTTGGCAGTAAACTGCCATCATGTAGTAACATGTAACATGGATTATTAATGTTGCCAGTCTGCTACTATACACCCCAAATCAGTCAATCCAACTCCAGGACCTAGGGTGAGCTGGACTGTATGCATCAACTCTATATGGCACATGTTAAGACAGTCAGTTGAACTCCAGGCCTAAGTGATGTGACTCTCAGCTCTTGCCGACTTCCGGACATTTAAGCGGTCTGACTACTGTATAAATTTCCATTAGCCTCAGGTCAGTTAGTCGTCCAAGTCATGTTCAAGACGGATTGTTGGCTTTTCAGCACTCTGCTCTTAGCACTATGGGGTCAATAGCTTTTGGGATATTCTCCATAAGGTCCAAGGGAGGTATTGCTAAAGGTGACAAGCACCCCTTATCTGCAGACTTGTTAATAAATTCTCAGAATTTATCTTACATTGTTTGTTATGTGTTCTGTAAATAAAGCAAAATACTACTTACGGAACAAATCTATTCCTTCAAGAAAACACTCAAAGTCCGTATACAGTAGAAAAGCGGTGCAACACGGGAAGATGCTTATTTCCTGTTCAAAATGTCTTTCAAAACATCAATGCATTTTTAACAGAAGTGTGTATGCCGGAACTTACAACAAATAAAAATAACTAATGGAGTTGTAATGAAATCTAAAACTACAAGAATGTTTTTTGTTTAATACAGATACACAGTGGCGGGATTTTACCTCTTTGTCGGAAAGGCGATTTGTATAATAGTTGTAATAGTTGGCAGGGTGTTGCATCATTGTCTAAATCATGTTTCACTTGAGAGGGATGCAGTGGGGCAATCTTCTTGTAAAACAAAGTGCATATCTTTATCTGGAGAGCAAGATGGACAGATGAAACCTAATCGTCAAAAATGTGCTTCTTGATCAACAGGGTTGCAAAGTGGTGGGATGTGCCGGAACTGACGACAAATGCAAATGGCTGAAGGAGTTAGGTTTTGATGAGGTTTTTAACTACAAGAAGGTTGATCTATCCGAGGCTTTAAAAGCGGCCGCCCCAGATGGTTTCGATTGTTTTTTCGACAATGTGAGTAAGCAATGTTTCTAAGGTTTTTTGAGTATTTTCATGAGAATTTATAGCATTGTGTTTTATAATAACGTCAATAGGTTCAAATTACACACTTCTTGGCAATACATTTCAGTGTTGTTTTTTGCCAAACATGTTTGAGGTGAGGCGCGATTTGAATTCCTGGATATGAGGATAACGTGAATTGGACCCGTAGATAGTATTTATCACGGGTCAGCGTTTATTTAAATTATTGCAGTCAGGCTGTGTCCACATCGAAATTAATCGTCGCAGTGCCTTCATCTGAAGGTATTTTTCTTTTGCACAGTGCTCTCGTCTCAATATTAATGTTCATGCGTGTAAGTGAAATGATATTGAGCATAAGGATTGATTCTTTAAAATCAACGATTAGTCGCCACTGTTCAATTACAACAAATGCCATGTTCATTTTGTTTTATAAAAATAAAACCATATTTCAGTGTTTTGGAAATAGTGATACATATATCATCATGTTTGATATTTGTATTAAATATATATTAGATGCCAAATCTTTTCCTGCATTCATTAAAGCCCCTGGCACACTCTGCCGGTATATAGCCCCGGTGGGCTACGGTGGTGCAAACCGGGGACAACCCTGGGTGTCCGTAGCGAGTCCGTATTAAAGCCGGAGTAATCCGTGTTGAGGCACGGTATTTTGAAAACCGTGTTGTCACCGTAGTAACACACCGGCCTTTTCGTAGGACCGCCGTAGAACCGCCGTGCAAGCTTCCGTAGCCACCGTGGGTGACCGTATAGTGTTCGGAAGTCACGGTGACTCATAGTCTCATAGTCTCGTTCAACCAGACTCTTGTTGTCTGCGCTAACTACGCCGAACAGAGAGTCTCTTGAATTACAAGTGGTCAAGCGTCTGGTTGAAAGAGTCTAGGTGATTTACTGAATGACTTGAAATAACACGGGATGTGCCGTTTCTACTACTATTTCATTAAGGTGACTACGGCGATTCACATTTGCTCCAGGATTTCCAAGGTGTGACACGGTTACACTGCGTCAATATTACGGTGGTACTACGTTTTCTGTACAGCAGTTACGGTTCCTAGTCAGGGTGCTATAAATTGGGACAACTCACGTTGTACTCCTGTCTTGGAAAGGGCCCAATCATAGACGTTGTCGTTAACAACCACAGAAACAAACTTCAGCTGATTAACTGGCTTCTAGAATTGGACATGCACCAACTTACATACTACATGGTAATGGTCCAAGTTATTTAGCAACAAAGAACAATACGGTTCTTCAAGTAGTTTGAGACTTGCTCCTTATTTGGTCAGGTAAAGAAAACTGACTTTGAGTTAGACATTTTGTCCCAATGTATATCCACTGGGACATCACATGAAAAACCGTAGCGTTACCGCAGTGACACCGTGACGGAACCGGGGATGACGTACCGCCACCTTGGTTGACCGTAGCATAACCTTGGAAACCTGGGACAAACCGTAGTCTTATCTGGATAATCATTGATGATACCGTAGTAGAACCTGGACGTATCGTTGCCTATCGTGGTGGTCCGTAGTTGTGTCAGAGAACTGTCGGCATCTACTCTAGTGTAATCGTAGTGACACTTTGATTTACAGTAGTAATACCCTAACAGCGCCGTTCAGGCAAAACTTGAAAAGATGACCACGGTTTGCCACGGTTTATAGAACCAGGAACATCCGGGGATTACCGCGACAGTGTGACTGGGGCTTTAGTTGGATCATAATTAATTGGATATCGGCGCTTTATGATGCTAACTTGGCGTTATTATTTTTAGAAAAAGCAGGTCAAATATTCACTTCATGATGTCATTTCAATTAAAACGACGCAATGCTCTCTGCCAAACGCAGGACTTTCCACCTTTCAATTTGCATACCTTCCATGTTATTTGATGATCAAAACATTATTTAACACATTATGCAACAACTAAGGACATTTATTGAAGTGAATTTGTGGTCATATGGTTCGTATAGCCAATTATAGACCTCAACAAATGTCCAAAATTGCTAAATATGAACAATTTTCTCTATTGTGGTAGGGTACATGGTAATACAACATATTTACATTCTTGCTCTCATGGTAAATCATTGTGTTGTAAGAAGAGCAGATTTCACTATCAAGGTGCGGACTTCGTTGTTGCATAGGAATAGCTACAGGCTGAAGCGATGCAATGCCTTGTGTTCTAATTGCGTTGTAGGTAGGAGCAGATTTCGCCGCTACAGCACTGAAACACATGAAGCAGTTCGGCCGAGTGTCCATCTGTGGACAGATATCCTCGTACAACGACAAGCTGCCTCCAACAGGTATATGTCATATGTAAATGTATGCAGTCATTTAAACAAAACAGCTCTGGGGTGGAACTCTTCTTCTAGATTGTAGCTACTACATTGATACCCTTGGTCGTAGTTCTGTGTTATAATATGTTTATACATGGTTACCCGGAACCCTCAAATCCTGTTTTAAGCAACATCAAAGTCGTTATACCTTACTATCGTGTTTTCACCATATTATTATGCTTAAGGATGTTTTGGCATTTTCTAGGTGAATACCCTTTCATGCTTATCCTTAGCAAACAGCTTATGGTTGAGGGATTCCTTGTGACCAGGTGGTATCCAAGATTTGCGCATGGAGAAAGGGCAATGGCACAGTGGATCAAGGAGGTAAATGCAACAAACCTTCGACAACTTGTTGGCTGAAGTAATAGAGAGTGGTCATAACATTAATGACATTGTGTCTAAAGTCAGAAACAGTTATCCTGACTATTTAATGCTTACTAAAAATTTGATCACTTTCTGTCTGAGAGAAAAGCCACAGTCTTCATAATTATAACTTATGTAACCAAAGTACTAAAGATTTCCAACGTGCTATTTGAGGAAATCATCCTGATTAATATCATCGACATTCCAGGGGTTACGTTTATGTACGCTCTCTGAACCTCTGGAATATATCATAGAACCTTGGGGATGAGACGAAGAAGAATAGTCTGATCCTTTGATTTTTATCAAGCGTAACAGTAAAAAAAGCCGAGTGTCGCTCTTCTTTAATCCTCAAAGGACAGGTATAAGCCAATTGATTGGCCATGTTGTTTTACCTGAGACCAAATAAATATACTAGCTATGTGCCATCGATTTTGCTATGACATATTCCAGGGGTGCAGAGAGCGTAAGTAAGCGTAACACCTTGGACTATCGAGGATGCCTTATTAACTAATAACTAATATCTAAGTAATCGTCGCATGCTGCGTGATGTTAAATACCATTTTGTCAGCAAGGAAAGTGTCAGTTCTCTTAATGAACTACAGAACTTTACCTCATGTTACTTAAGTTGTACCAAGAATATTTGTTTTCCAATTATTTGTTTAATCGTTGACAATATCACATCTAATTTGGTCTACTGTCACGTAAACTATTGATTATAATTCTGAAATGTATTTAAATATATTATTTTTGCGTCAATAAATCCACAATCTACATAGAATTTATAAACGTTCATGATCTTTTCTCTCTTAAGGGCAAAATCAAGTACAAAGAGACGATATACGAAGGGTTTGAGAATATGCCTAAGGCCTTCGTCGGATTGTTCGATGGTGCCAACACCGGAAAAGCGATAGTCTCAGCATAACCTGATGTCTTATCGCTAAGAACTACCGTGATGTCATGGAACCAGAAACATAACCACACAACACATGATAACATTAAAATATTTATATCTACATATCATACATCGCTGAATAAAAGCTTATGTGAAATTGCAACCTTTAGTATAACAGAATTACTTACAATTGTGGTAAACAATGACAATATATACACAAAGAGGAGTAACAAAATAGACCAATTATTAGGTAATTGATAATAAAGAATAGGTCCATCTTATAGCATGTAAGACAGTACATTTGAGGTCAAACCTTACGATTTAAGTTACACCGTGCATTGATTGTCCCCGACTGTGGAATTTAAGAAAGGGACAAAGAGCTATCCATCTAGTGGCGACCAGGTCAGTCAAAGATGACATAGAGATAGGAATGAGATGGCAACATGTGATCCTGTCACCATTATGTCTCAGTCCATCCAAGAGTGCTGGAAAAGGCCAAATCCTTGATGTGCTCCGAATGATTCTCGAAGTTGAATTTAGTTTCTGGTTTTTAATGCCATGAAATCTCATTTTATATAGCAACGAGATTTCAATTATATATATTATATGAGATATCTCATATTTTATGTAAGATATATCATATAGAAAATTAAATGAGATGTTATATACGATATACGATATCTTAAATAATATATACAATATCTTATATACTTGTATAAGCCAACTATATCGGGTATCTCATATAATATATAAGCTATCCTATATCGAATATAAGATATCCTATATCGTATATAAGATATCTTATATGATATATAAGCTATCTGATATACTATATGAGATATATTATATGTTATATGAGATATAGGATTGACATTGCTTCTTGAATAAATGTTAAGTTAGCTTGTCGTAAGAGAGGCCAGGGAAGGCCTCGGTCGGATGGGCCAGGAAGGCCCGGGTACAACACTTGGTGTGCTTTAGAACTATGTGTTTGATATTGTAACTCTGTATAATCTGTTCGCATGTAGATTTGCTATTCGTTCATTTTCACTTATCGTGCGCCAGTACATATACAGTAAAAGTGGGAAATGGACTTTGCATTGTGAACATTTTGTTATCTTTTCTCAAAAGAGTAACATGTGTTGGATAATTAACCGAAAGCGTTTTGACTATTCACCAGTTTTGAAAACAGAAGTGTTCAACCCAGACGTGATCCAGTACTTCTTCAAAACAAAATGTTTTTCTTTTTCAAATTAATCATATTCGCGAATCCAAGATAGACTGTGTCATAAAAACAGACATTTCTGCAACAAATGCTAACACGTTTTTCTGATCGTATATGAAAATATGCATTTGGTCTCGAACGGAAATAATTCAAAACCGATGTATTCAAAAACAATATTTATTTCACAATATTCAACAAAGCATAGCTGAATCGAGTCATTACAGTACATATATAACAACTATTGTACATACAGTGTAGCCGAAATCGACATCGATTTTGTGGACAACTCGTACACATTTTACACCTTTGTGTGCATACGCTTCACTGGTCATTTTTCTGATGAAGGTGACAGTGTACATATCGTACTAGTCAGCGAAACGTCACATTGAAAATTGTATTGGTTGTGTAAAAAGAACTTTTCATAATATTTATTTCATTCTTAGAATTTTTCATTGGTTTAGTTTAAAAAAAAAAAATCATCATCCACTAGTGCATATCTACTGTACAAAACATTCGTTCTTCAGCAACACAACAAAGATACTACCTTGCCTGTATCTCTTTTAAGTTGAGTATCATATTGTTACGTATATGTTACCTTACCAGCCAGAGATACAAATCAAATTTTATAGCATCTTCAATCGAAATGGTTTGTTATTTGTACTTATTTTGATTAACAACTATTAATGTAAACTATATTTGAGAAGAAACAAATTATTATGCATTAAAACAAGGATATAATTTGTTCTTATAACGTATCTGTTCACATAATTTGAACAAGTAGCTTTATAACAAACTTTAATATTGAAAACAACTTCGAAAAAGTTCCAGACGCAATTACAAAACGTTTGTACGCTAGCGTACGTACATGTCACTTGTTTTCAATCGCTACTCTCATTAAAAACTTAAACAGATACGTTACCATTCCTACATGTACGTTTCACATTGCATTAGTCAAGTGTTAATCTCGTGCTACTTGACATTATCACTAAAACAAAATTTAAATCGATGTAATGATCACTTGTGATGAAATATATGCACCTATCTCAAATGTTCACATAACCAAGTCGATTTTGTCTGGGAAAATAATGCACCAAAACAGAAACGTGACCAAAGAGAACATATACGTTACATATTTTCCAAGTGATGAAGTTCATTATCCTCACATATCCCATCCTTTTCTTTCATAGCTTTTCACTAATTAATCCTTTCAATCCATTTATAGTAGTTAAATTTATTTGAACATCTACAATAACGTACGCAAATAAACCTTTATTATATATGCATTCATGTCTTTGGATATCCTAAGATTCGAAGATATTCCCCTTGAAAACTAAGCCAGCTGATGAAAGTACAGTTTGTAAAACGCCTTATTACATTGTTCCCATGGAAATCCCACGAAACAAAACTAAAATCTAGAGTGTCTTTGTTAGAAGCTACGATTATAGAACCATTTACAACGTATCTGTTTAAAACGTATCTGGTCAGCAAAACTGTTAACGTCAGCAAAAGTAAATTCATTCGGTATTCGCTTTAAATTTACACATTGTGAAATATATGCACCTATCTCAAATGTTCACATAACCAAGTCGATTTTGTCTGGGAAAATAATGCACCAAAACAGAAACGTGACCAAAGAGAACATATACGTTACATATTTTCCAAGTGATGAAATTCATTATCCTCACATATCCCACCCTTTTCTTTCATAGCTTTTCACTAATTAATCCTTTAAATCCATTTATAGTAGTTAAATTTATTTGAACATCTACAATAACGTACGCAAATAAACATTTATTATATATGCATTCATGTCTTTGGATATCCTAAGATTCGAAGATATTCCCCTTGAAAACTAAGCCAGCTGATGAAAGCACAGTTTGTAAAACGCCTTATTCCATTGTTCCCATGAAAATCCCACGAAACAAACTAGAATCTAGAGTGTCTTTGTTAGAAGCTACGATTATAGAACCATTTACAACGTATCTGTTTAAAACGTATCTGGTCAGCAAAACTGTTAACGTCAGCAAAAGTAAATTCATTCGGTATTCGCTTTAAATTTACACATTGTACAACAATGTTAGACTTCAGTATTATCGTGTAAGATAATTGTGTAACGGCACAATTTCTCACCAAGACACGATTTCTCACCCGGGTGAGACATCGTGCTAAAAGTGCTGCGTCTGCAACACGATTTCTCACCCCTGCAAGATCTCTCACCCGGGTGAGAAATCGTGCAAAACCTTACTTACCCGGCACGATTTCTCACCCCAACTCTCATGGGGATGGATTTTGTCCGTGGTGTCTTAAAACTTGCCTCAGTGAACATGTAATAGATGAGCTGACATGATTTCAAATGAGTAGTAGTTCAATGTACAACATGCCTAATATGTATCTATCAATCTATGTATTCATATATATTCATTATATAGTTTATTATTCCCCCGCTTTCACTGCAACGGGGGATATTAATCTGGGTTTGTCTGTCTGTCTGTCTGTCTGTCTGTCACGCTTCGTTTCCTTGCAATAACTACAACAAATGTTAACCGATTTTCGTCAAACTTGGTCTCATGAATAAATGCCTTAAGGGTCCGGCCAAGTACGATGACTTTATTTGGCGGAGTTATGGCCCCTTGCATAACGAAAAACATCAGTATCTGCAGTTTCTGTTTATTAACTCTCACAAATATTATCCGATTGTCTTCAGAGTTTAATGCATTACAGGCACGGCTAGACTTCATTTGGCAGTGTTTTGGCCCCTTGATTAACGAAAAACGCGCGCACATTCTTAAACACATTTAAACGCAATTAGGTTCACCTAAATAGATCCATTACGATACTTCAACACGACATCATCAGTATCGTACGAGAATATACATGTCATCAAGCCAACAACAGCTGATCACTGTAAGTCAGTTATTCCTCTGAATGGAGTGTCCTTAAACTTAAAGTGACGCTCGGTGCCCGAATGCCCAGTGGTATAATGAAAATATCCGCTTAGAAAAACAGAACTGTAGTAAAGCAGAGAGGCAGTGGCGAAGGACCAAATTAACCATTCACAAACACATTTAAAGGGAACAATGTCGACTAGTTGGTTCACTTCTCATTCAGTCAAAGAAGGCTTATTATCTCGAAAGAATTGAAGAATGTGGTAAGGACCATAGACAGCTTTTTAGACTCACCAAAAACCTAGTGGGTCAGAAAGGTGAAATTATCCTGCCATGCTGTAATTCTGAAAAACACTTGTAAAACAAGTTCAGTAATTACTTTCTGAATAAAATCAACTCTATCAGGAAAAATATATCGGAAGTGAACTCTACTGCTGACAATAATATCTTTGTCATGACTGCTGACATTAAATTTGATGGGGAACCTTTGACAAAGCTCTCACCAACAACCGTGGGCGAGTTGCGCAATATCATCATGTCCTCACAATCGAAGTCTTGTGAGCTTGATCCACTACCTACATACCTATTAAATCAATGTATTGAAGCACTACTTCCCTTGATTACCTCAATCATGAACAAATCATTGACTGAGTCAAAGGTTCCATTGTGTTTCAAGAAGGAACATGTTAGACCATATTGAAGAAGCCTGGAATGGACAATGAAGAGTTGAAGAACTACCGCCAATTATCAAATCTGCCTCATCTGTCTAAAATCTTGGAGAAGGTTGTGTCCCGGCGTTTATAGGTTCTCCATGCAAACAATATCCATGACAACCTGCAATCGACCTACCGCATGGGACACTACGTGTACATAATGACGTAGCTTCTGCATTAGATAACAAGTGCAAAGCGGTGCTTATCATGCTGGTTTTGACAGCTACTCTTATGGAGTAACTGAAACCGCACCATGCTGGATACAGTATTATCTGAGTGAACGACGACAGAGTGTTGCCATCGGATCTACAACCTCACAGGACAAAGTACTAGATTTCGGGGTTCCTCAAGGGTCGGTGTAAGAACCACAACAATATTACCTGTACTCCAATCCGATCGGAGAGATTTGTCGTTGCCATAGTCTTCGCTATCATTGCTATGCTGATGACACACAAATGTACATGGTCATCAAACCACAGGACAGTTGGGATACATTTACAGAAAATCTGGAAGCTTGTCTGATATATATTAGTACCTGGATGAACGTCAACATGCTAAAGCTTAATCAGGAAAAGACAGAACTAATCGTATTTTCCCCAAAGTGTCAGCAGACAATGGTTCTCCAGCTGAAGGTCGGTGCCAGAACTATTGAGACTTTCCTAGCTGTTAAAAACCTAGTGGTATACGTTGATAGTTCACTGAACATGGAGAAACAAGTGAACGCTATTGCCAAATTTCACTTGTTACCTCTCGGTTGGATTATGGTAACGCCCTGCTCTGCGGTATATCTGACAAACTAACTAGTTGCTGAAGAGGGTCCAGAACACTGCACCACAGCTGGCTACTCGTACTCGACAGAGAGCACATCACACGTGTGCTATAGTCATTGCACTGGTTACCTGTACGATACAGGTCGCAGTACAAAATTATGGTGTACAGATAAAAGCGCTGAATGAAACAACTCCGCAGTACCTACAGGAGCTTGTTACCCTGTGTCAGCCGTCACGATCACTGCGGTCGGAGTCAGAATCATAGTTGTGTGTTCCAAAATCTCGTACTGTGACCTATGGAAACCGGTGTTTTGGGAGGGTTTCGGCCACGTTGTGGAATAGCTTACCACCTGCTATTAGAAAGTCAAATACCCTGGCAAAATTCAAGAAAGACATCAAAACTCACCTCTTCATGTCTGCATTTAAGGCTCTTTGTAAAGACGTCATGTAGATACCACCCTTTATTTATTCATTTATGTGCACATTGCGATGATTATCTGCTTGCTTAATGTATAAAAGTGATTGTACGCCTTAGTTTTTTGTTTCACAATTATAATTCATTATATATAATACAAAGGCAGCTCACTTATATTCACACGCTGTGTTCAATTTCTTTGACCAAATGATAAAAGTTTTCATTTACGTTTTTTTTACTGGTTTAACACCTACAGCATGGCATGTACAACACCGTCAATAGGTACAGCGAAATAGCGCCTACATTGGAGGATTGAATGATATTTTACATTATAACAGTAAATGAGTAAAGTGAAATATCGTCTACGTGGATGATTGAATACGGTATTTTTTTTGCATTATTATATAGTCAATAAGGGTACCTCACCAGGCAATACCACCTACACAGGGACAGAATGATATGTTTTCCAACAATTTTGCTGGCGTAACAGCCTGTTAAAAATTGTGTCTCCAAAAAATACCTCCAAACTGAAATTTTTGTTGCCAAATCTAAAAGGTGTAGAAATTTGGTGACTAGGCGGTCGTTTCTGCAAGTCCTGAGTCAGCTCTTTGTAAAACCCCACCTTCCACCGCCTACCCTAACCCCTATCCCCAATCCCCAGTGAAAAGTTTCCCTTAAAATCAAATACCAAGGGGGTAAATACATGACTAGTAATTCTAAAATAACAAGAGGCCCAGAGGGCCTGTATCGTTCACCTGGATATCTAAGCAATCATGGCAAAACATTCTCCAAATGAGATCCAAGGAAATATGCCAGACCCCAAGGCCAATCCTTGTAGCATATCTGTATTAGATTTGTCATGCCCAGCAATTTTATGTATGGTTATTGGGTGGAGATAACATCTGTGTCCAAGCTGTGACTCAGAAACTAGGTCCCTGGGGCTGTGGCCAGACCCCAGGATCATTTATAATATCATGACTGCATTTGTCTCTTGTTACCCAGCATTTGTATATATAGTTTTGGGATGGGGATCTCAACCGTTTCAAAGTTATGACCCAGGGGTTAAGTCTGTAAGGGTGGGGCAGACCCTGGGGTCAATTCTAACATCATGACTGCATTCGTCTCTTTATGTCCAACAATTGTATATATAGTTTGGGGTGGGAATCTTAACCATTTCGAAGTTATGACTCAGGGGTTAAATCTCCAAGGATGGGGCAGTCCCCAAGGCCATCTTAGAAGAATATCTGCATTCATCTCTTTATACTCAGCAGTTGCATATATGGTTATAGGGTGGGGATCTCAACTGTCTCCAAGCTGTGACTAAGAAACTAGGTCCCTAGGGGTCCAGTCAGACCCCAGGGTCTATTATAATATAATGACTGCATTCGTCTCTTTATGCCCAGCATTTGTATATATAGTTTTGGGGTGGGGATCTCAACCGTTTTAGAGATATGGCCTAGGGACTATGTCTCCAAGGATGGGGCCAGACCGTAGGGCCATCCTGGAAGCAAATGTGCATTCTTCTCTTTATACTCAGCAATTGTATATATAATAGTCACATCTGAGTCATAATTTTTTTTGCCCCACCCCCTTAGCCCGGGGGGTCAGCCCCGCCATTTGTACAGTTTTGAATCCCTGCCTCCAATGAATGCTTCTGACCAAATATGATCGATATCCATGGCATAATTCTACAGAAGAAGTCGTTTATAGCAATATAGCCAAATAACCCTTTTTGACCCCGCCCCTCAGCCACCTTAGGGGTCAGCCACACCATTTGTACAATTTTGAATCCATGCCTCTCATGAATGCTTTTGATTAAATATGATTGATATCCAGTGCATAGTTCTACAGAAGAAGTCGTTTGTAGCAATATAGCCAATTTGTCCCCCTTTGGCCCCGCCCCTCAGCCCCCTTGAGGTCAGCCCCACCATTTGTGCAATTTTGAATCTCCACCACCTAGGGATGCTTCCAGTCAAATATGGTTGATATCCGTCTCTTAGTTCCAGAGGAGAAGTCGTCTAAAGCAATATAGCCAAATTGCCCCCTTTTTGCCCCGCCCCTCAGCCCCCTGGTGGGTCAGCCCCACCATTTGTACAATTTTGAATCCCCGCCACCTAGGGATGCTTCCAGTTAAATTTAGTTAAATTCCAATCGGCGGTTAAGAAGAAGAAGTCGTTTAAAGAAATTGTTGACGGACGGACGACGGACGGACGGACGACGCTTTCGGACCAGGTGAGCTAATAATACTACAATAATTATCTTTATTCATATTTACCATAGCCCTTAAAAACAACTGTTCAATCTACATGTTTACATTATAAACATTCATACATCTTGCATCATATTTATTTGTTCTCATATTGTTAGTGTGCATTTGTGTAAGTATCATTAATGCAATGATACTTACGGAACAGCTACGTTGATACAGAGTCAAACGTCACGTGTGCATATCCAAAGAGGCACATCATATTGAGGATTTTAAAACTTTATAAACAAAATTCTAATTAATTTGAGATATAACATGACATTTGATTGGTCAATCAAGATAGTTTGCGCCTGTATAACCACAATATACCGCCGCAAATTTCAAAATAAAGTAATGTTATCCCCTAAATAGCATTATCACTTGTAGGTACAAATAAGATCCATATCAAAGACTGACCAGGACTGCCAAAATAGCATATTAACTCTCCCCTCTTCCTTTATATTTAGTTGTTTAATTGTAGACACAAATAAAATCCATCTCATATGTGATTGACCTGGACTACCGAAAGTTAATATAAGACACTCATGAAGGTCATTAACAGTATTTAAACTGGTTCAACAACTGATGATCATCACAGCATTATCTACAAAAAGAACCATGGACATCACTTTTTTTTTATTCAAAATCAAATTGAAGAAACATAGATAAATAATATTCTGAAACATTCAAATTTGTAACGTTTTTTTACAGAAAATTGTGACGATACTTGTCGTATAGCAGCAGTGTGTTACTTTCCACAGAAAAACACAGAATAATTGAGCTACCAATGTAGAGAAATCTCAGGGTAAAAATCAAATGTCAGTTCATCAATGCCAAGTAAAATCCGTAGATTCTATATGTTAATACCAACGACGGAAAACAAATAGCTCCGCGATTATAAGGTTACGAAACGCTACTTGTCTGCTCTCAACACACTTCCATCAGATTCAAACAGCCCAACACGAACTGACATCTCAATATGCAACGCTCACAGTAATCTACCACCCTGTAAAGTCCTTCAACGTCCTATCGTGTTGTAGTAATTTGATGGTCTTATTAACATTTGTCCAACTCAACTTTCCATACTATTCATTGTGTTTCATCGTAACTTCTTTTTATTTTCAAATAAATGAAATTGTCAATATCCAATTCTAGAGTGTTGTTGAATGTATGTCTATCCTGTTCAGGTTTCCTTACAATCTACAGCATTTCTTTTTAAAGACAATATCATTGATTGATATAATATTAGTAGATTATTTTGAAGCACATGTTACGATGATATCTTCTAAACATCTGTACATCATGCAATAGCCAGCCACATCACTGTCTTAATCAATTCAGGAATAAACCACGGTTATCACTATATATTACCATCATAATTTACCTAACAAGTGATCTCATCTTCTTTGATATAAAATAGGATAAGTATTAATTACTATTATCCATATGGTGTAAAGCGCTTTAGAGTAATGTTCCCAATTATATAGGGCGTTAAATATAAATGTTGTATATTATTTATTATTATTATTAGAGAACTAACACATATGCTATCACTTATTTTGATGGCAGTACCTGTATTTATCTATTTATCTATTATTCATATACTTTTCATTCCACTTAATATCCTAAACATAGAGACGTTTTTAAAAGACAATTTGCGCGAGATATACCATATATAAAATAATATATCTAACAAAGGACACCTTTCTTTGGCCAAAGGAACAAAGGACACGATTTTTTACACAACGTGAACTTACTAAAGCAGATGTGAAATCATTGCTCTGGAAGGGTACATACATTTCCTTTTTTATTATAAAGTATAACAATATCTGCTCGTAACAGGAACCGTTACATCATAAGGTGCCGAAGCTAACCCAGTAGTCGGAAGTGATGCATCAGAAAATGATCGCAATACCATAATACTAGGGTTGTCAAACCGGTCTTATTTTTGTAACCGGTTACTCTTCTACCGATCGAGTAACCGATTAATCGGTCAATTTGGTAGTCAAATATTAAACAGTAACAAATACATTATATGTTTGGAACGTATTTACACCACAAACATACATGTATATATTAATTAGCATGATAGTTAACTCGTGTATTTCAAGGTTAACACAGGAAATAGTTGCATGTAACCTCAGTAAGTATATTTCATGGACAATGAATGTCGGAATGCAGTAAGACGGATTCAATTACAGTTAACTGTATTCGAAATCATATGCGGTAATATTATTTTTTAGAACAAAATTTGCTTGACAAACGTTTTAAGACATGCTTGCTCATTCAAGTGTGTACCCTTTGGATTATCTTTACATCTCGCATGTAAAGGCGCGTTCTATCTCAGAAAGTTGATATTTCACAACTTTGTATTCTGGCTTCCTGGTAAAATCTGTTCAGAATTGCTTATGGTGTTGGCGACATTTCTTTGTCAATATTTAAATTAGAGTACAAAATTAGCACTAACATGTAATCCCTGAACACTGTTTTTATAACAAAACTATCAAATTTTGGTCGCATCTATACAAATGTAGATAGTTTGTAGGTCTAAGCCAGGGAAACATGGGGCTCCCAAAAGGAGTAAGTAAATGTCCAACTTTTCGGTTAAGGATTTTGGTAACCGGTTCGTGGTCTTTCGCCCTAGTAACAGGTTAACTGGCTAACCGTTGGCTACCCTATATAATACATCTACATATCAAATCTATAACATTGGTCAATATCTAAATGTCGACCAATCAGGACCCGACCTAACACGGACATTTTGTTAAATAAAATAAAACCAACGCAGATCGAGGTAGTGTTCGTAGTGACACTGCACACTTTTACCTAGGGATATTGGACAATGCATACATTTCGACTAATCAGAAGTCAGTCTGCAGCAGCCATTTTGCGGAAGATGTTGGCCTTTTTCCCCATCTTCAAGAACACGATTAAAATATTCAATTAAACAATTTGTATTGTGGTCCATAAATCAGAACAGAAATTGTTATAGCCCGAAATGACTCAGCATATGATAGGCCATATTTAGATCTGTTTGGAATCTTAACATCGAATATCATTAGTGACTACATGTATTATATGTAACTGCAGTACACCTCTCTTACTATGATACTTGTATCCCTCTGCACAACCACGCATGCTTATACACTAAATCTGTGTATGTTACATATATGTGTATACCATTGTAAGTCAAATGTGTTGAGATAGGATAAAACAAGAGGCACAGAGGGCCTGTATCGCTCACCTGGATAAAATAAAGCAACCATGGGATACTATTCTTATTACAAACAATCCCTCCAATGGTACAGAAAAAGAAGTATTTTAAAGAATTAAAACTCAAATTCCCCTATTGAGCTCCACAACTCTTCACCCAATGGGGCCACACCCATCATTTAAACAAACTTTAGACCCCTTTGCCCAAGGATACTCCAGGCCAAATTCGGATAAAATCCCTCAAATGGTTCATAAGCAAACAGATTTTAAAGATTTAAACCTCAACTTCCTTTTTGAGCCCCGCCCTCTGCACCCAAACGGGCCACACCCACCGTTTATACAAGATCAAGTCCGTTTATACAAAATTGACTCCCCATGGCCTCAGAATGCTCCAGGCCAAATTTAGTCTAAATCTACTGGGTCGTTCAGGACAAGTAGCTTTTTAAAGGAAAAGTTGACGGACGGACGACGGACACTGCGGTATGGTATAAGCTCACCATGGTCCTTCGGAACAGGTGAGCTAAAAATTGAAGTTCGAACAAGTTTGACAAAGTTTGAAGTTTGTGGAGTAGTTTCTAAATAAACAAGCCTAAATATACCACAATCCCCCAAAATCAAAATCAGTGTTCGTACTCATGGCAACGGTCAATATGCCTACTCCTAAAACGATTACTCACCAAGGTGAGACGTCGTACAGAGGTGAGAAATCGTGTTGCGAAGTCAGCAATTTTAGAACGATTTCACACCCAGGTGTGAAATCGTGTCGGGGTTAGAAATTGTATAAATCTTACTAAACCGTGTCGGGTGAGAAATCGTGTCGGGGTTAGAAATTGTAGAAATCTTACTAAACCGTGTCGGGGTGAGAAATCGTGTCGGGGTTAGAAATCGTGTCGGGGTTAGAAATCGTGTCGGGGTTAGAAATCGGGCCGACATGTATCTGTTGAAATTTTAACGGACAAACCACGAGTACCGAGCTTCAAGCAGGATAGTTGATGTGTGCTTGCGGAATTAATGTGGATGGATTGATATGCGATATAAGATACCTTTAGTCAATATAAACTTGTATTCACCGAAAATAAATGCTTGTATTATGGGTGTTTTGTTTAGTAACGTATCGGGCAAGACATTTTGCGACAGTAGATAATCGCCAAAAACATCGTATTTTAGCATGAATGATTGATATTGAATTAATTAAGTTTTGTTTAGTTATAAGTTAACTTAAACTGTGAAAGAAAACATATGAATTTTAACTAAACTGAAAAAAAGCAAAGCTTTTTGCATATATTGGCATGTTCATGTACACTTTATGAAAAATTTAACGAACGTTTTCATTAAAGTTTTTGTAAAGCATATCAATGTTGAAACAGTGAACTATAGTTTTGACGTATATACTATATTGTAGGTGGTGGAAGGATCATGCGACATGATTTTCGGTTAATGGCACATGATAAGTTGGAATGGACGTATTGTTTCCAAGAACTATGTGTTTAGAAAGATCTTGCAGAGAGGTCCTTCTCCAGGAAAGGGGTATGGTCTCCGACTGTTGCGGCCACAATCGGAAGTGAATACAATTCAAAGTCCACATGTATTGTTCCGTGTGTTGTGTAACAGAGGATGGTTGGTTATCATGTTTATCTAATTCGAGCTAGTTTTTTTATGATAGTATAAAGACACGAGGTTTACCGAGTTTTCCTTCCAATAAACGTTAGTACAGAGAATCAAGTAGCAAAGAGTAATTGTTGACGCTAAGTCAGCGACCTACCCAGCAAGATAACGCCATAGCATAACGCGTCTCGTCAAAGACGGACGCACGAACATTCTAAAGCGTGCTACTTAGATGATTAATGATGCACCCAACGAGACTCCTTATTAAAAGGTGTTTGAAATAGAACTTATCTGCTAGATATCTTTATGGCAAGCCAAGTTGTCATTTATTCATGGAGCAATGTTGATCCAGTACTTAACCAAATTATATAAGATATCTTATATATTATATAAGATATCTTATATATTATATAAGATATCTTATAAACATATGAGATATCTTATAAACATATAAGATATCTTATAAACATATGAGATATCTTATAAACATATAACATATCTTATTTTAAGTTTATGAGATATCTTCTATCTTTTATAAGATATCTTATATACTTTATAAGATATCTTGTAAAAGATATAAGATATCTTATAAAAGATATAAGATATCTCATAAACTTTTCTTTATAAGATATCTTATATCTTTTATAAGATATCTTATATAATATATAAGATATCTTATATCTTTTATAAGATATCTCAATTAATTTTCTTTATAAGATATCTTATATATTATATAAGATATCTCATAAAAGATATAAGATATCTTATAAAGAAAAGTTTATGAGATATCTTATAAAGAACGAGACTCTCGCGAGACCGACAAAGAAGAAATGTTTGAAAATGACTGCTCCCGTTGTACTTAGATCACGAGTCCGATAAACGGGAGCTGTGTAAAACTAGCTTATTTTTCAACAGGAAGTATAACTAACACCAATATAGAATTTTAGTTGATATATTCAAATATTAATTATTATATTTACGCATACATTTTAAAATATTAGTGTTAGGAATCACACATTAATATATTCTAAAATGGCTGGAATAATCCAGAGTTATAAACTTTTCCGAAAGAAACTCGAGTGTTCTAAAGAGCCATTGAGAACTTAGAAAATGTCTGTGAAGTTGCTACATGTTTATTTATTCAAATGACAATTTAGTTTCGTTGGCCTAAAATCCAAAGGTTTAGATATAGTTCTTATTAGTGAGAATCACTGTCATTTATTAATCTGTTGTACGTCATTTTCAACCAGAATGAGACAAATGAAAGTAGTTTGCTGAGGATTTATATTGTGAAGGTGTAATGATGCCAAACTCGGTAAGAGCGCAGAAATATTGTCATAATCAGTCACCACATACTCAAATATAAAGTGAGATTTTAAAATTCATCTTGATTTATGTTATTTTTCGTACACAGCCTCGTTGAAGAATTCTAGTTTGGTTTGATTTGGGGAGGGGGGAGGGGTTTGGTTTATATTATTAATGAGGTCTTGTCTTATAGTTGATGTCAGAAAGCTAAGCTGAGTTAGTTGATTCAACATTTATCATTCACATCACTTGTCTTCTTTGTTGTAAGCAAAATTTATTGATTTCTGCTGATTTTCCTGTGTTATAAATTCATGGTTTAAAGTTTGTGTTCATGTATTTTGTGAGTTAACAGGTAAAGGACATGTACATCTGTTCAGTGTTCTTCCAAACCAATCAAATTAGTTAACCTACCCTCAGTGAGTCGCCCACCCCAAGTAGCTTGTTTAGATTTTGTCCCATTTTTCAAAGACTGTCCTATATGTTAATTTAGACCTGGTGGTATAGAATCTTGCAATCTACCAGATATAAGCAAATCTAAAATACACGAAGAATATTTATAATGAAATACAATTTATTATACCCAGGACATTAACTGCTTATTTTTACATTTGATCTAACTTGACCTCTCTAGGTTAATTTTAAGTCCAAGAAAAAATTCATAATAAAATATATTTATACTATATATGTGTACATATCACTATAGCAAGGTTATTTTATTATATTAAATTAATCTCATCATCTTTATTTATGAAAAGTGACTGGCACTAGATCATAAACTTAGGGAACTTAGATATAATTTCAAAAATGAAGAATGTCTTGTATTTCAGTTCCTTTTCCAAATTAATTTTATCACTCAGGGGAGCATATGGTACAAATAGGACTTTTCCCCCAAAGTTTGAAGCAGATTCCAAGAGAAATATTCAGTTTACTGATACATGTGCTTAACATTTGGGTTCAAGACTCAAAAACTTGTGGATAAGTATTGTATAACTCTTTTTAATAATAACATCTAGGATAGATATTTCAGCCCAAAAACATTTTTTTTTTTGATACAGAACAAATTCTGTTTGAGAATCAACTGTTTTGAACAGTTTTTTTTTTAAATATATAGCACCGACACTCAATCCATATTGATATGAAATATTTGAAATTTGAATATTTCTATAGTGCATAATTCCATAACCTTAAGTCTATAGGGACATGTCAAATACTACCAGGTACTCGTTTATATATACAATGGAAGATATTATATATAATGAATGGGCATCACAGTATATATATATATTTTGCAGCACACTTAATAAGCATGTGACATGTCCCTGTAACCCACATCTAATTATAGGTAAGTAGTGGGATTATTAGTGGAAGCCAATATCAACACATCCAACTAATACAGTACTTTAAAACAAGAGCCCCATGGGCCTAACAGGTCACCTGAGTTGTAATGCAATTGTTATTTGTTGTTGTGATATGTCAAAAATAAAAATTACATATATATATATGTATAGCAGGGAATTTTGCCCCTCACCAGGGAGGAATTAGTACCCAAGGGGTTGTGAAATTCACATTTTGATTAAGCACATCAGGATATTTCCATCCATGAGAAGGTTTTTTAACATATCTGGATCTGGAAGTAGACAATTATTGTTTGAGCTATTTTGGCCCCTTTTGGCTCCGCCCCTCAGGCCCTTAGCGTCCACATGATCACATCATGTAAATGTATCCCCTCCCCAAGAGTAAAAGGGCGACAATTGATAAAAAAAACCTTAAGATATACACCTCATATACATCAGATATACACCTTCTAAACATCAGGTATATACCTTCTATACATCATGTATACACCTCCTATAGGTCAGGTATACACCTTCCATGCATCAGGTATATATACCTTCTATACATCATGTATACACCTCCTATAGGTCAGGTATACACCTTCCATGCATCAGGTATATATACCTTCTATACATCAGGTATACACCTCCTATAGGTCAGGTATATATATACACCTTCCATGCATCAGGTATATATATACCTTCTATACATCAGATTACACCTATACATCAAGTACATCTTGTATGCATGCACATATACATGAGGTATATGTAAGGTCCATATTCTCTGTAGGTAAGGTACCTCATCTTTATAATAGTTGTCTGATATTGGTTCATATTGATTGCATGCACAGGAAATATAACATGTTTGCTTGTGCTGGAGTTTCCCATTTATGTTCCCTTATTGTGGCCTCTCAAGAACAAGAAGCACAGGCACATTATTAATAGCTCACCTGGAATAATATTTTTCATTAAAAGTTGTTGATTACCTCTTACCATACAGGAAATATCAGCTTGGGGATCTCAACAATTTCCATGTTATGACTGAAGGAGTAAGTCCTCAGGGATGGGGTGGGCTCCATTAGGGACTATCTTGGTATCATGAGTGTTTTTCCTCTGCATGCCCAGCAGCATTTGGATGGGATCTTTACTGATTTCATGTAAAATTTGGGGACTATAAGCCCCTTGTGGCAGGGCAGGACCCTGGCGCCAATCATGTAAGCATGGATGTATTCAGATGGTTACATGGTGGGGGATCTTAATTATCTTTACACCCAAACTTCCTCTATTGGCACCCAAATGCTCTGGCCCAGTGACTGATTTGCCTCTGTTTTTTTCAGACCTGAGATATGCTACAATTACAGGTTTTTGAAGATGAAATGTCTTATTTTCCTCTTTACCGGAAATATACCATGTATATACTTTGTATCATGTACATTGTATCTTCTGGAAAATGAGTCAATACACTATATATAATAGAGATGATAAATACAGGTACCTTATGCAATGAGGCTGTATTATAGAGGATACCCTTACTAAATAAATAAGGACTTTTTATGTACCCTGTATACCACTCTCTATATACCATTCTTTATATACTCTGTAAACCACTTCTTATTTACCCTGTTTACTAGTTTGTATAATCTGTATACAAATCATTATATAACCTTCTCAATAATTCTTTATAAAGATATCTTTGTTGTGTTTTATAATAAAAAAGAGGCACTGAGTTAGGACAAGTCTTTCTAACAAAAGTGTATCCAAGTTTTGATGCTCAGCAATATATTATATATATATATATTACTACATCCAGGTATAACACATGTAGTTACTACTACTGACAGGTATTACACATGTATATATTATCACAGATAGGTATTACACATGTAGTTACTACTACAGACAGGTATTACACATGTATATATTATCACAGATAGGTATTACACATGTAATTACAACTACAGACAGGTACTACACATGCATATACTATCACAGATAGGTATTACACATAAATACTACTACAGACAGGTATTAAACATGTACTACTACATACATGTATTACACATGAATATACTATCACAGACAGGTATTGCACATGTATTTACTACCACAGACAGATCATACACATGCATTTACTATCACAGACAGGTATTACACATGTATATACTATCACAGACAGGTAATACACATGTAATTACTACTATAGACAGTTATTACACATGCATATATTATCACAGACAGGTATTACACATGTATATACTATCACAGACAGGTATTACACATGTAATTACTACTACAGACATGCTGTAAGTGTTACCATGTATCTGGCTTGTGTGAAATGCCTTTTAGGTCACAAAATACAATTGTATCTCTACAAAATATATCTTATAAGTGATCAATATCTCAAAGACTTTAAAGAACATGCACCTGATGATGAAATATCACTTATCTGTATACATATGTATCAAATAATGAAATATTACTTCTTGTCTGTAATAGTATAAGTAAATACAAGTTTATAACCAGTTTGAAACAATGAATTAATGTTCCTTACATTACAGTATATTGATAGAACATAGAATTACAAATACATAAGTATGTTCTTTAATGTCTGTGATAGTTAAAACAATTTTATCTGAAACAATATAATTAAAGATACATAGCCTGTCTGTGATAATAAATACAGGTGTATGACCAGTCTGAAACAGTAAATAAAAAAAAATGTCCCCATGTCTATCTATATGTTATACTCCACAGAGACCAAAATGGCTTTAATGCGGTCTGTGATAAGCAGCCGAAACAATTAATAAATGTTCCTAATATGTTTAATGTCAATTACCTGTCTGTGAATTTGTACGGGTAATATTACAATTTTATCAAATTTCTTTAAAAACATTTAGAGGAAATCCGTGAAGAAAATCAAGATAAAACATTTTAATGAATAAATTGTAAGTAATACATGCAGTAGGATCGTTTTCCTTCAGTTATGAAATACATAGGAACATCCATTTCTCCACCACTTACCCCCCATCTACTTTATAAAGCTTAACCTTTTAAAATAATGTTAATACCGCTATAACCAGACCTATTTGGTGGCATTAAACTCCTACTTTCACTTTCACATACTTCATTTCCGGTTAAGAGATACGTACGAAACTAAGGCTTTCGATTTAATGCTTTACCGAGCGCTGTGGAGGAGGGTTTATTATCTCAAATTCAAATCTCGTTCTTTATAAGATATCTTATAACCGAATTATATAAGATATCTCATTTAATTTTGTTTATAAGATATCTTATATATTATATAAGATATCTTCTAAAAGATATAAGATATCTCATTTAATTTTCTTTATAAGATATCTTATATCTTTTATGAGATATCTTATAAAGAAAGGTATATAAGATATCTTATAAAATATATAAGATATCTCATTTATTATATAAGATATCTTATAAAGTATATAAGATATCTCATAAAGTATATAAGATATCTTATATAATTAAATAAGATATCTTATATAATTTGGTTAAGTACTGGATCAACATTGCTCCATGCATAAATGACAACTTGGCTTGCCATATATCTTTGTGAACAAATTTAAGCATGTACAAATACAATGTGTAGTATTTGCTGAGAACATTAATTTTAACGTTAGACTTAAATGTAAAGTCATGATAACCGAAATACATTTGCACTTCATTCAAATTTCAACGAACTCCCTTCAACGATTTGAAATTTTCAATTCAGACAAGATTTTCCTGCAAAATTGGCTTACTTGACATTTATCTAAAGGTGAAGGTTAAGGTGACCTAAATCTAGTGAAAACTGCATAAGAAGACACTTAATTTACAAAAAGAACACCCCCGATTTATCCTCTTTCGGCAGTTTTTCTTTCGGATGTGTGGTCGCAACCATCAGCCGAGTCATATTTATGACCCTATCTTAACATCCACTTAATTAGGCCGCCCCTTGACTGCCTTTAGTATTTGAGTACACATTGGGCGAAATGTCTCTTTGATTTACGACAGCTGACGAGTTTACTCGATTCGGATTACTGGGGCTCAGTGAGTTGTTTTCAACGGTTTAGAGTCGAGACACTGGGCATTTGCATTGTTTGCTTGTCAAAGGAAACAGACGTTTTCGAACGCTCGCACAATAAGTTTTCAGTTTCTGTTAATTTATGTTCAAAACAAACATATAGTCTTTGTCTTTAATTCCTTTTGTATGTAGAACTTTAAGTACAACATTGTACCACAGAATGCTTATACATTGCCAAATGAATGAATTTTAACATAAGGACGATATATATGCCACATTAGGCAACTTCTTGATTTGTTCCGACACATGCCCATTGGGCCTCTTGAAATTGACAGGAAGTGTTTATAGAGCAGGACCGATAACTCTATATCAATATTCGGAGGACACCGCCAGAAAGTAAAACTGCAGATAACGAGGTATTGTATAACATCGAATATGTGTTTCAGAGCTTGACTGACTGAAATCACGGTGCCCTTTTCAAATTAGTAACATATATAGGCCTATACTATATATGCTAATACGTAGTACTTAGCCTATTGTATGACACTCGTGGTCAAAATGTCTTAGTCTGGTGTCGGGGCCAGAGGAAACTCTGGGGGCACACATGTGCTCGGGTTCTGGAATAAATAAGATATATTATCGCTTGTCCACGTCACACAGATACAAATTAATAAGGATCAGATCGGTGCTGGCCCTTTACATTGATTATTATATTGCATCATATTGCAACCTCTAACATAGAGTAATTGCATTCTATGATATAACAATGCACGATAGATGACAGGCAAGTTAGTACAAATTCCATGTTCTTGTTTTTTTCGTTTAAGGGGTTGCTTTATCCTGTCGGGTGCGATTATAAATCACATGTATTCTAGAACCCGAGCACCTGTGTCATGGCATACTCAAGTTTTGGGGTCATGATTGAGGATGTCTTGTGATCTCCTACAATCACTGATTGAATCAGTACACATACTAGTCTCGTCTGTTCAAACACCTATGCTATAATGCATACATTATGTTAATTCAGTTAGCTAAATCTTTGTGAAAATGACAAATGCCCCACCTCAATTGCTTTCAGTGTGTTCTGAGTAGCTATATAAATAGCCCATGTCAACCCACATGCATTTGTTTCTGTCAATAAGAACAGTCCTGACCAAAAACCCACAACCTAGCTGAACTCACCTTTTTTATGCTTACATATAAAGCAAGAGTTTTGACTTTAATACTGTATATCAATAAATGCCAATAAAAACTTTAGGGTAGCAAAACAATTTAGAGTAGTGTAACAAAATGGGCTGTTAATTAGGTAAATAATGATGAAGAAAAAACCCATCTGATATTGTATAAAATTGTGGGTATCAATAGATCTAGAGAGCATGCTGCACTTCAGTTGAAAGGGCATTAGAGGTCAAATCGTATAAGATGGTAACATTGTGCATTGATTGAAACTTGGCTGTTGATATGTAGATTGTTCTTGGAACCTCCATCGACTGACAGAAAGCTCAGACAGTGGAAAAAAAAATCTTCAATAGATATGTAACAGGAAAGAAAAAAATCAACAGCCAGACAAGTATTTGAACCTGTGACCTCTACACAAATACTCTGACCAATTGAGCTACATGGTCGCCGCTGATCAACCCTGTCCAGTTCCTTTATACAGTCGAATCTGCTCAAGCGACCATCTGCATAAAACGGCCATCTGTTTTATGTGACCACTTTTCATTCCTCCCGACCGTTTTTACGATGTAATTTAACTGTATAAAGTAACCATCTGTCCAACGCGACCAGTGACCACCAAATACTGACACATTTGATACATTTTAGCGACCATGTTTGACGAAAATATACCAAACGGTCGTTGAAATAGTTGTGTAACTCCATATTTGCGACTTGTCACCACATTTGACAAAGGGCTACTTCACGATCTTCACCAAGTTTAGTGAACAAAATGGACAAAACCAATTTCTAAACTTATAATAAATTCATTGGTGTGCAGAAACAAATAAAAAGTCATTTTTCTAACTGCTGATATTGTTGATTGTATCGCAGTTGAGCAAAACCATTTTGACTGCGCGAGTGTCCTGCTAGGCAATGTAATCTTTAACCCTACAATATCCCTCATCTGATTGGATGAAGTACACTGGCAGGTTTTCAATCTTGAAATTGGGTCTATTTAGAGATGTTTACGACAGCACTCTCGTGCGAAATTAACACTAAATATCAGCACAACTGCACACTAAACATGTTTATGTTAGCACACATATCGTTTCTAATTCCTAATTAATATTAAAAGCCTTTAATAACATCCCTGAACTTCGCAACATGCTGTCGGCTTCTAAGCGCAATTTTTTAACTGCATTGTCTTCTACTTCTACTGTATACTGACCTACTTCATCTAGCTGAAGATTATGTCGGAGATCTGCGAAGGGAAAGGATGGGGGAGTGACATAATAAGGGGAAAAAAAGAAGTTAATATTGAGCAGATAGGAGGGCAGCTTTAAAGGAGTCAGTTGTCTTACACTTTACGGTAGCAGACGGCAGTTTATTCCAGTCACAGATGGTTCTTAGGGAGACGGATTGTTGTCTACAGGTAGTTCTGGAATGAAGTGTTTGGTAGGAGTAGGAGTGAGAGAATCAGTGTTCTGCTGGACTCTTTCCACTTTCAATCGTAAAATAAAGGAATAATTCATGTGAACCCATCTATTGGACCAACACAGGAACCGCTATGATTTCTACAACAATACCTTTCGTAACAAGTTAGCTTACATCATGGTAATTACCGAAAACTCAGTCGTGTAAGTTGAGAACTTCAACCTGTCTCCATGAGTCCGTCGATCGTTTGTTCTGAGTAAAGTGACAATTCTTCCAAACACTCCTAGTTGTTTGTTTGTTTACTGTCATAATTATCACTCAACTTATTGTTTAGTTATTCACCTGATCTGTTGAACGATGTTGTTTAAACCACCTGTACATACATGTGTAAATGTGCGCTTGGGGTCTGTTTACAGTTGTCTGAATAAGGAGTCGTTTGGTTATAGACGATTGTTTACAAAATATGGTCAAACTTTATTAAATGACCGATTTTATTAAACGACCGTTTTTTTAAATTTCCCTTGGGTGGTCGCTTATTACAGATTCCACTGTATTTGAATTCCTCCATCCTTTTTCAGAGCCTTTGCTCATAAGACAACAATATTTACAACCCAGGTTACCCCATCCACTTGCAAAGTGTACAGTAAACTAAGTATTTGAAACAAGGCCTGGTCACAGGCACCACTGCAACAGGGGAGGAAAAATGTATGGCCAGACTGGGATTGGAACCCAAAATCTTTAAACTGTAGACTGACGCTCAAACCAATTGAGCTACTAGGTTGCCTAAGATAAACCAAGTCAAGTTCCGTTGCAAAAAAATAGATAGATATTTCTATCAAGCTGAAAACAATTGCTTCAAAAATGATACAATAAATCAAAGTAGTTAGTACTGTTTGTTTCCTTTTACCTGAGACAGATTTTGTTTTGAATTTTATATTTCAGAACATTTTTTAGAAATTCTAATTTTGTACAAAAATTAATTCAGTTTTTTTCTTTTTAATTACAGTTTTTATCTACACTTTTATCTACAATCATACAATTTGTCACATTAAACTTGGATTATATGTTAATTAAACAAATGGAAATTTCATGTGGAGGTGACCTACAAAATTAAGGGTTTGTTCATCAAATGTCACTAACAGTGCATTTTCAATTTCAGTGTGATGGATCTGCTGTTGGATGTCCCGGACTTATCTCTGGTGTTTGCAGCTACATTAGGTGTGGTCCTTGTCTGTAAACTGATTCACAGTTCCCTTCAGTATACTCGCTGGAGGGAAGATTATGACCTGCTCCCTGGGAGCAGGGACACTCATTGGTTCTGGGGTCACATGCATCTGGTAAATATTGACTTTCCTAACATCAATATCTTGTTATTCATTTTCTAAAAAAAATCAAAAAAATCTTAGAATATACTGACAGTACGTAGTTATTATTTCTATTCTACCACATCAAAACGGTTCTTGCACTGTTTTTGTTTTGCTATTCCAGCTCTCTGAATATTTTTATGTTTAGGTAAATTGTTTCCATATATTGGTCACTGTAAATCTATTTAAAATTTTATTTTACTTAAGTATCCAAGCACCACTGCCCAAAAACAAATCTAGGCTTTAGAAACTTGGTTTTTTCTTGATACAAAACAAATCCTGTGAAATAGTTTCACCAAACTGTAACCAGAATATATTCTGCATCGCTTTTAAAGTTATTGATGTTGCCAATACAAAAGTAACAATATCAATTGATAATACAACAATAACAACAATATACCAATAGTTGGTATCAGATCAATAAACAGCAATTAACCAATAATGCCACGGATGTGAATGAATAATATTTACATAAAAGTCTTGCTTTACCATCAGTGCAAATTGTTTAGTTAATGCTTGCTGGCTCTTCAAACAAGCGATCTTGAGATATACATCATGCTTTATCAACTTTATCTCAGCCATCATGCATGTTATAGGGCATTATTTTGGGATATAGCTTAGTACAGGTTCTAGATTATAACTCATCCACCCCTGCATATTTAAACTGGACTTTCCCAGTCTTTGATTTGGTAAGGTTCATATATATGACTTCAGGGGTGAATGGGTTAAAGCTTAATAATCAAACTTTAAACCTAGATTTGTAACAAATAAATATTGCTTCACTCAAATTTGTCCTGAATACTGTATCGCTCACTCATTGAACTGGTTTAAGACGGAAGGGTATATAAAAATATTTTCTATATGCTTAAACAGTATCCTGGACCCAATGAAAAGGGCTTGGCTTTCCAGAGGCTCCGTACACAGCAGTATCCGCTCTTCCATAGAATTTGGATCAGTTTCTTTCGTTGTGTATTAATCTGCCATCATCCCAAATCTGTCAAGTTCATACTGAAGTCTTCAGGTAAAACAACTTCATATTTTACCATGTACCTTGACAGTTACAAATGAAAAACAAACTATATATATCCAGTTCTCTGTTTACACGATACACATAAGTTATCTCTGTGTGTTTGATTGTTACTGTAAATCTTGTCTGTGCTGTCTTTTCTTATAATATATATATTCTGTTGATTCTGTGTTCACAAAAATGCCTTTGTAATGACAAAAAAATATGTGACAATAATATATATGTCCTGAATTTCTTTTTGAATATTTTAACAGGCTAGCTAGTGCTTACATTAATGTCTGTGAAGAGTTATGTCCCTTGTCTGATAGTGAGAGTGATTTGTGAAGGTAGAAAACCTAAGCTTACCGAGGTTGGTACATTTGCTTTCCAGAGTTATGTCCATTGTTTTGTAATTAGGGTGCTGAATATAAAGTTGATATTTTGAACTGACATATTGTTGATACAGAACCTTAACCTACTGAGGTTGGTATCTCTATAAATATGTATTGGTGTGTAGAGTTATGTCCCTTTGTATAGAGTGAGAGTGCTCAATCCCTTTGAACCTAGAGTGAGAGTGCCCAATCCCTTTGTACCTAGAGTGAGAGTGCTCAATCCCTTTGTACCTAGAGTGAGAGTGTTCAATCCCTTTGTACCTAGAGTGAGAGTGCCCAATCCATTTGTATCTAGAGTGAGAGTGTTCAATCCCTTTGTACCTAGAGTGAGAGTGTTCAATCCTTTGTACCTAAAGTGAGAGTGCCCAATCCCTTTGTACCTAGAATGAGAGTGCCCAATCCCTTTGTACCTAGAGTAAGAGTGCTCAATCCCTTTGTACCTAGAGTGAGAGTGCCCAATATGAAGATAGATATTTTAAGTTGACATTTTGTTTTTACTGAACCTACATGTAAACCTACATCCTGTGTACCTGGTATTGGTGTTATAGTTATGTAGCTAATGGTATATAGTGTTAATGCCATAGGAAGGGTGATTGGAGTTAATTGACATTGTGTTTGTACAGAACCAAAATCTACTGAAGTTGGTACGTCCTATGTGTTGGGTAAGAGTTGGCTTGGAGATGGACTCCTTCTGGCCAATGGGAAACGGTGGGCGAGGAACCGCCGACTGCTCACACCTGCCTTCCACTTTGATATCTTACAGCCGTACATGACCGTCTACAATGAGATCTCAGACGTTCTACAGGTCAGTGTTTCAATATCTTGTAATAGAAAAAAATCATATACAAGGATTGAATGGCATTTTTTCAATTTCATTCTCGCCTAAACATTGAAAAAAAATGCCGTTCAATCCTTACATTGTATATTGACATCATTAATTTGTATAAACTATTGACCTGAATACAGATATTCCCTTGTATTACCGACATTGAAGTGTTCATGTTGTCAGTGCTAACGAGATTCCTGGAACATTCTAATGTCATCAAAATGTTTGCTTCCAGCTGTTGTCTCATGCTATTTGAGGCGGATCGAGAAGCTTCGAAATGACACTGATCCAAATGTTTTCATAGCCCTATGAATGCAATTCCTTTTGGTAGTGCTCATAGAGGAACTTGCAGTGGGAATGTATATATAGGCATGTACAATGTAGGATATGTATATGTTAATTCCTGTGTTAGCTGTGTGTGAACATAACACTGGTAAATAAAACACAATATGTACGCATGTTAACTACAGAAGATTGTAGATGTAATCCAATGCGTGCATGGGCAATTAAGAAAGCTAGGAGGAAATATTGACCCTTCGCCGATGTGATTACCATATGTCATATGTTGTGTACTAAGATTTATTTTTATAATAAATTTGCCCTCATTGGAAAGAGTGAAAAAGGCAAAAGTTCATTTGCAGTGAAAATTTACAAGTATACAGTAATAACGTATTGTTGAAGTATCTTTTTTAAGCAAGATATCTGCATAAATATTATAACAATATATTCTACCTTAGGGTGTAGAATATCCATATCCAAGTGATACTTGCGTACTTGATCATTGACTCCAATTTTCTTCTACCTTTCAAATAAAATTTTAATAAAACTGGTCGCAGACAAATGCAACAGTAAAAATGGCAACATTTCTAGATAACGTATACACAAACTAAAGCCATATTTAAGAAGAGCAGAAAAAAATTGCCATATGTATTATGTATACATGTACCTCAAATTTAAAACACAACACAAGACCTCCAGGGCAAGCTTGTACAACAATTCTTAAAAACTCATGAGGTGGTATCACTTGCTGAGGGCAATATTTCATCAGTGAGTCAACTGATTGTGACGTCATAATAGTACAGGTCACTGAGCACACCCATGTGGGATACACTTGTATATCTCACATGGGAGTCCCACATGGGACATGTGTATCCTTCATACACAGAGATGGGAGAATCATATGTCAATATGCCTAACGAGATATATATGTATGTGTTAAAAAGGTATGAAACAACATGTGAATCTCTTCATAGTGTTTAACATTTATTTTTTCAGTTAAAAGTGGAGGACTGTTGTAAGAAAGGCCAATCGTTTGAACTGTTTAACTATATTGGTATGGCTTCCTTGGATAACATACTTAGGTGTGCATTTTCATACAAGAGTGATTGTCAGGTTCTAGGGTAAGAACAAGCTTCTTTGTATCAAGATTAAGACAGCACTTATATATATATACCTCTTTTACACAAAATCCATCTCTGTAATGTATCAAGTCCACAACTTTGTAAGGACCTCTTCTGTATTAAGTCCAACTTAGCAAAAGACCGCCTCTGCATTGAATACATCTCTGTAAAAAGACAAACTCCACATTAAGTGCACCTCTGTAAATAGACCACCTCTGCATTTTGCACCTCTGTAAAAAGACCAGCTCTGTTTTAAGTGCACCTATGTATAAAGACCACCTTTGCATTAAGTCACCTCTGTAAAAAGACCAACTCTGCGTTAAGTACACCTCTGTAAAAAGACCAACTCCACATTAAGTGCTCCTCTGTAAAAAGACCACCTCCTGTTTAAGTACAACTTGGCAATTGGCCACCTCTGTAAAAAGACCACCTCTGTTTTGAGTACACCTTGGTATAAAGACCACCTCTCCATTAAATGCACCTCTGCATGAACACCACCTCTGCATTAAGTGCACCTCTGTAAAAAGACCACCTTTGTATTAATTGCATCTATGTCAAACACTTATCTCTGTATTAAGTGCACCCCTGTAAAAAGACAAACTCCACATTAAGTGCACCTCTGTATAAAGAACACCTCTGTTAAGTGTGCCTCTGTATAAATACCACATCTGCATTATGTGCACCTCTGTAAAAAGACAAACTCCACATTACGTGTACCTCTGTAAAAATGCCAACTGCATTTAGTGCACATCTGTAAAAAGACCAACTCCACATTAAGTGCACCTCTGTAAAAAGACAAACTCCACATTAAGTGTACCTCTGTAAAAAGGCCAACTGCATTTAGTGCACCTCTGTAAAAAGACCACCTTTATATTACAGGTAAGTCTACCATTGTGTGAAATGACCTAGTGTTAAGACTTTCTCTGTATTTAGTCCACTTCTGTATCAAGTCCACCTCTGTATCAAGTCCACTTCTGTATCAAGTCCACCTCTGTATCAAGTCCACTTCTGTATCAAGTCCACCTCTGTATCAAGTCCACTTCTGTATCAAGTCCACCTCTGTATCAAGTCCACTTCTGTATCAAGTCCACCTCTGTATCAAGTCCACTTCTGTATCAAGTCCACCTCTGTATCAAGTCCACCTCTGTATCAAGTCCACCTCTGTATCAAGTCCACTTCTGTATCAAGTCCACCTCTGTATCAAGTCCACCTCTGTATCAAGTCCACCTCTGTATCAAGTCCACTTCTGTATCAAGTCCACCTCTGTATCAAGTCCACCTCTGTATCAAGTCCACCTCTGTATCAAGTCCACTTCTGTATCAAGTCCACCTCTGTATCAAGTCCACCTCTGTATCAAGTCCACTTCTGTATCAAGTCCACCTCTGTATCAAGTCGATCCCTGTTTAAAAGACCAAATGTAACATGTGACATTACAGATAGCAGCTGTTTATAGCCTAAACACATTCACTTGAATGTTATAACTAGTCTACTGCAACATTAGGTAAAATGGTGAATTATTGCTTCTGCAACATATATACTAGTGTATGAAGTTAATCTTCATTTTCATAAACTGTGATAGTTTGAATACCCAAATTATTGAAGTTGATAATTAATGGGCTTAACAAATTTTTACAAATATTTTAGGTTATTGTATTTGTGTAATTGAACGGAAATACATTACATTTATTGTAATCACTGAATACATAATGTATTTTGACAGACATACCTTTTCTTACATTAACAGAGATAGCCATCCATATGTGAAGGCCGTGAATAAACTCAGTGACCTCTGGGTTGCAAGGTCGCTGTAAGTATCACACTTTGACCTCTGAGTCACAAGGTCACTGTAAGTGTCACTGCATTGTTAGCTTACCTAGAGGTCATTTGACCGTATTGTTTTAAGCAACTTCATTTCTGGAACTAGAAGATGGCAATCAACCATGTTTGGATGGAGGAATTCTCAGGTGGTGAGGATCCCTCATTATACATGTACAATTGAAAGGGCTGCCCCCTCCCCTGGGGAGTTAAGGAATAGGGCCACAAAAGACAATTGGGCTACATTGTATAAAGAGACGAACACAATAATGATTAAATTGACCCTGGGGTCTGGTCACACCCCTAGAGACTTAGTCCCTGGGGCAGGACATGGACACCTTTTGAGATCCCTACCTTATGATAATTGATACATGTATATACAATTACTGAGCATGAAGATTTGGATGCAAATATTGGATTGGCCCAGGGAAATGGCCACTTCCCTGGGATCATATTTGGCATCCTACTGTCATTGAGAATCTTTTGCAATCATTGCTTAAATATCAAGGTGTGTGATATATATCCTCTGGTCCTCTTGTTTCATATTGGTGTAACAGTTGTCAGATTATTAGTATTTACCGAAGAACAAATAACCTCTATCAGGTGACTTGTAGATATGTTTATTATATTTTTTGACGTATTTAATCTATACATATATCACTGCATCAGATTGAAGAAATTGACAAATTGAAAGATCATAAATATATTTGATTCAGATTGCTTTAACAGATTCAGATCAGAACCATCCAACAATTATGGTATATTTCATATATAAAACATTAATGAAAGTTTACCTCACATTCTTTTTATGCTTAAGCAAGTTTCTGAGGAAGAAATTGAATATGTTAGAGAGTGATATTAACCCTTTCACCCCTATGTTACTTTAGTAGACTCATCCATGTATTGATTTGGCAGATTCCATTATAGTCTACAGTGGTGAAAGGATTAAACTGTCTGGGATGTTATAATCTGTCTCTCACTTTTAGTATTTGATATATCCAATTGTGTAGTGTTCCTTGCATTATCTAAAGGATAATATTGTAAATTATAGTATGATATTTTGAATTTTTTTCTGTGTGTTATATTTCAGGAACATCTTTCATTTCTCTGACTTTGTTTACTTCTTGTCTGGTAACGGCCGACAGTTCAAAAGGTACAGTGATTACGTTCATTCTGTAGCGGAGGAAATTATCAAGAAACGGCAGCAGACACTTGTAAGTATCAACATGAAGACATGCCATGTGGATGTAAATCACTCTGTGTTAAACAGCCTGTATCCAATGTACATCACTCTGTGTTATACAGGCTGTATCCTTTGTATATCACTCTGTGTTAAACAGCCTGTATCCAATGTACATCACTCTGTGTTATACAGGCTGTATCCAATGTACATCACTCTGTGTTATACAGGCTGTATCCTGTGTAAATCACTCTGTGTTATACAGGCTGTATCCTTTGTATATCACTCTGTGTTAAACAGCCCGTATCCAATGTACATCACTCTGTATTATACAGGCTGTAGCCCATGTAAATCACTCTGTTATACAGACTGTATCCCGTGGAAATCACTCTGTGTTATACAAGCTGTATCCTGTGTAAATCACTGTATTATACAGGCTGTATCCCATGTAAATCACTCTGTGTTATACAGGCTGTATCCTGTGTAATTCACCCAGTGTTATACATGCTGTATCCCGTGTGAATCACTCTGTGTTATACAGGCTGTATCCCATGTAAATCACGCTGTTATACAGGCTGTATATATATCCCGTGTTAATCACTCTGTGTTATACAGGCTGTATCCTGTGTAAATCACTCTGTGTTATACAAGCTGTATTCCGTGGAAATCATTCGTTTATACAGACTGTATCCTGTGTAAATCACTCTGTGTTATACAAGCTGTATCCTGTGTAAATCACTCTGTTATACAGACTGTATCCTGTGTAAATCACTGTGTTATACAGACTGTATCCTGTGTAAATCACTCGGTGTTATACAAGCTGTATCCTGTGTAAATCACTCTGTTATACAGACTGTATCCTGTGTAAATCACTCTGTGTTATACAGGCTGTATCCTATGTAAATCACTGTGTTATACAGACTGTATCCTGTGTAAATCACTCGGTGTTATACAAGCTGTATCCTGTGTAAATCACTCTGTTATACAGACTGTATCCTGTGTAAATCACTCTGTGTTATACAAGCTGTATCCTGTGTAAATCACTGTGTTATACAGACTGTATCCTGTGTAAATCACTCTGTATTATACAAGCTGTATCCTGTGTAAATCACTCTGTGTTATACAAGCTGTATCCTGTCTAAATCACTTTGTGTTATAAAGGCTGTATCCCATGTAAGTCACTCTGTTATACAGACTGTATTCCATATAAATCACTCTGTTATACAGGCTGTATCCCGTGTAAATCACTCTGTGTTATACAGACTGTATCCTGTGTAAATCACTCTGTGTTATACAGTCTGTATCCTGTGTAAATCACTCTGTTATACAGGCTGTATACCGTGTAAATCACTCTGTGTTATACAGGCTGTATCCCGTGTAAATCACTCTGTGTTATTCAGACTGTATCCTGTGTAAATCACTCTGTGTTATACAGACTGTATCCTGTGTAAATCACTCTGTGTTAAACAAGCTGTATCCCATGTAAATCACTGTGTTATACAGGCTGTATCCCATGTAAATCACTCTGTTATACAGACTGTATCCCGTGTAAATCACTGTGTTATACAGGCTGTATCCTGTGTAAATCACTCTGTTATACAGACTGTATCCCGTGTAAATCGCTTCAAGGATCCCTGTACCACATCTGTAAACTGTAACTTTGAGACAAGAACCGATTTTGCATGCATGACTATAGTGTTGATAAGTAAAGCATACCTTGTGAAACATTTATGAAAGAATATAGAGATGAAATAAACCAAATAATGATCAACAACAGTGTTCTGATGAAAAAAAAACCCAACACCATCAGCAGGGCTGGCCTAGGATTCAAACCCTGGACATCAGGTTGTTATCACTCAACCTGGCTGAGCTAGCTACCTGGTCAACAGAAGTGTACTGGCACTGTGATAAAGGTATATTCTAAAAACGAAATTAAGGAGAGGGTGCTGGTACTATACAAATACATTTGTACTACAAGGCAGAGGGACGGAGATCCTTAAAACTATCTGTGTTTGATTTTTCATGCTTTGAAAAAATCAGTTGTAAGTAATAAAGCAAAAAATCTTAAAAAATTGTATTTTTGAACTACAGTCCAATCAACTCCTATAACATAAGAGGCCGCTGGTCTGCCTTTTTTCTATCGGATATGATGTTGCTGAAAGTATCTCGCCGTGTAAACCTCTAACAGTACTGTTGGAGTAGTCAAACCTTGGTAACATTGCTTTATTTATCTGGGAAACTCTCAATCTGACTAGAATGTCAAATGTTGACTGTACAGATTTTGAGTCACTCAAGCAGTACTTTTTAGCGTGTATGTACAGAATAAAGTTTGAATAGTACTTGAGAAGAGGTCTAGACGTCTATATTTTTCGGGTTATTTTGACAAAGATCAAAGTTGTATTATTTTCTTAAAAGATAGACATCTATGAGTATTGTTAAGGTATCTTGTAAAAGGTCAAGGTCATTGAAGGTCAATTCCTATTCATGTGTATATTGATAATAAAATTCTTTTAAAAATATATTTTATTCTTTAAAATCCAATTACATAGAAGATGCTACCTATTTCAATAGGAAACCTATTATAGAAAATGCTGTTAGCAAATGAACTACTAATCAACAATTGTAGGTATAGTATGTAATATTCACTGTACTCTTTGTTGGGGGGGGGGGGCACGTTGGCTGAGTGGTTAAGGCAACTGCGTCTACCATCACTAACTTACCACCACTGGCATATATGGGTTGTGGGTTTGTGGCCTATGTGGGAAAGTCGCCAGGTACTGAATGCAGGTCGGTGGTTTTTCTCCGGGAACTCCACTTTTCCTCCACTACTGAAACTTGGAATGTTCTTAAATGATCATAGGTGTTAATAGGACGTAAGACACAGATGAACTTACCTCTTGTTATATTTTGTCAGTGACCCATGATACACATAGCCATATTATTTTCATTAACAGGAAATAGAGGGCCTACCAACTCAAACAAATGGCCGCAAATCCAGATATCTGGACTTCTTGGATATATTGTTAACAGCAAAAGATGAAAACAACATCGGAATGACACCGTTAGAAATTCGTAATGAAGTTGACACTTTTCTTTTTGAAGGTAAATACACATTTTGTATCATAATAACAGGTGTGTTAAAATGGTAATAAGATGAATTTTCTTTAATTTAGATCATCTGGCATTAAGAACTATAAAGTCAATGGTTTATATATTTGGCAAATGCCTATTACCTTAAAAGTTTGCGTAAAGTGCACACTTTTTTAAGGAAAAAGGAAAGTTTCAAAAAAGGAGTGCGTACTATAAACAAGAACAATGGTGGTGATCAATTATCGTAAATTTTCAGGGATTTTCGGAAATGTTTTGAAATATATGCTCGCAATTAAAAAAGGTGATAAGGGCTGTAAATTTAAAGGTATTTCAGAAGAATTGTATAAATGATGAAATCAAATACGACACTGTAGACTTTTAATTTGCTGGTGGATACTGGCAGTTCAGGTTTAAATATATCAATTTGATCAAACAGGCCCTTTCGGCCAATTGTATTTGTTTATTTTGTTGTAAAAATGTATGAGAAAAAAAAAGTGTTTTAATTTCGCGATAATTTGTTACTGATAGATTGTAATGTGCCACTTACTTCTCTACCACTCCATTTTAAAAGCAGTGATTTAGTAACAAGGTTCTACCATAATATATACAAAAACAAAAAAATCACCGATGCCAACGAACTGGGGAAGGGCTTATAAATTCCAGGCATAAACGGAAAGTAAGGAAAAGTGGAGGGTGGGTTTATTACCGGGCATGGGCTTATCACCAGTAAATATGGTATATATATCTGTCCTTATGTCAGTTTGTCAAAGCTGATAGCTTACTTACTGGGTAATGGGATGCTGGCTTAAGTGATCGGTAATGGTCTGATCGGCCTAATGTTACTGGTGTATTAGAGATACTCTAACAACAACCGGGACCTTTGTGTTCCTAGGACACGACACCACAACTAGTGCCATGTGTTGGACACTGTACTCGCTGGCCCAGCATCCCGAGTGGCAGCAAAAGATACAGGCCGAGGTGGACAGTGTCCTGGAGGGACGAGACTCGGACAACATAGAATGGTAGGTAGCAGCTGACATCTGTGTTACTAGGTAAAATCAGACATTATTACGTCTGAGGATTGTTATGGGATTATCAAAATACAGTATCCTACTGTTTACCTCTCTCCTTTTTAATTCTACCTTAAGTTTGTATGTCACTTGCATTTCTTCAAATTAAACTCCCACTCTTGTTTCACATTGTCAATTTTTATGCCCCCACCATAAAATGGGGGGGCATATAGTGTTACCCATGTCCGTCCCCCCGTCCCGTCCCGATTCAATGTAAACACTTAACAACTTCATTCTTTGACAGGTTTTGGTCAAACTTTATACAAAGGTCAAGTATGAGTATACTTCGGAAATCGTTGTATTTCAGGGATCCAAGATCAAGGTCAAGGTCACTGTTGCTATATATAGAAAATCATCTACTGATTCAATTTAAACACTTAGCAACTTCATTCAATATGTTATGGAGATGGTAATAACATACAGAAAAAACATATGAATATTAAAATCAACTTTAAGTGTAGTACCTTCTGTGTGTGCATTTTTCAGGGTATCAAGATCAAAGTGGTTGGAACTTTTTATAGAACACTGAAACTAATTTCACAATCATCAATTTTTTTTGGCAGCAGGGGTCCCGCATTTATGTCTTACAGACATTTTCTAGTTTTTAGCTCACCTGGCACACAGTGCCAAGTGAGCTTATGCCGTGGTGCGGCGTCCGTCGTCCGTCCGTCGTCAATATTTTACTTTAAACAACTTCTTCTTAATAACCAAAAGGCCTAGGTTGTCGATATTTGGCCAGAAGCAAACTGGGATGAAGGGCTACAAAGTTTGTTCAAATGAATGACCTTCACCCATATTCAAGGGCACAGGGGTCAAATATGTTAAAAACTTTTAACAACTTCTTCTGAATAACCAAAATGCCCAGGGTGATGATATTTGGCCAGTAACATGCTGAGATGAAGGTCTACAAAGTTTGTTCAAATCAATGACCTTCACCCATATTCAAGGTCACAGGGGTCAAAAATGTTAAAAACTTTAAACAACTTCTTCTGAATAATTAAAATGCACAGGGTGATGATAATTGGCCAGAAGAATGCTGGGATAAAGGGCTATCAAGTTTGTTCGAATGAATGACCTTCAGCTATATTCAAGGTCACAGGGGTCAAATATGTGAAAAACATTAAATAACTTCTTCTGAATAACCAAAATGCACAGGGTGATGATATTTGGCCAGTAGCTTGCTGAGATGAAGGGCTACAAAGTTTGTTTAAATGTATAAGGCTATACAATTTGTTCAACATAATGACTTGGTAGTCTTTCAAAGTAACAGGGGTGAAATGTTTTAAAATCTTTTAACAGGTTCTTTGAATGACTTTAATCATAAATACTGATATTTTGCCTGTAGCTTTATTTTAGATCACTTTTAAGGTTGCAAGTGTGAGATTTATACCAGGTGAGCGATGCAGGCCCATTGGGCCTCTTGTTACTAATTATAATCTCAATGAAAAATATTCACAGGGTTCCAATAATTGTCATTAAAAAAGATAATTTTAGCTAATTTTTTGTCTTGCACATATAATATTGAAATGAATTTTATAGTAATGAGGTATATGATACTGAATGTTCCATATTAAATATTTTTAGGGGCGATTTAGGAAAGTTGGAAAAGCTTACTTTGTGTATAAAAGAAGGCCTGAGGTTACATTCACCAGTGTCTTTTATACAACGAACAACCACCCAGCCGTTTGAGGTGGAGGGATATCGCATACCTGTGGGAACCTCCTTAGCCATACAGATATACAACCTTCACCATAACCCAGACGTGTGGGATGAACCCATGGAGTTCCGACCGGAACGCTTCCTTCCGGAGAACACCGCTGGCCGTGACTTTTATGCATTTGTGCCATTCTCAGCAGGGCCTAGGTAGTGTTTGTGTTCTTAAATTCTCCAAGGTTGTCAAATGTAAATTTTGTCCAAAATTTAGAGATGAACTTCTATTTGTCAAGATTTTGTTGTACATAAATTCAGAAACAATTTGAAAAGCTATCATAATCATACCCAGTATTCTGTTTCAGAAACTGCATAGGTCAACATTTTGCCATGAATGAACAAAAAGTCACTCTTGCTCGACTTCTAAGAAGGTATGTTAATATAAGCTCCAGCAAATAGAGGGATATGAAACTGGAAAATTGACAACATGCATGTTTCATATCAGCTGAAGTCCTATAATTAATGTACCGAAGGACCTTTCTCAATTAGTAGTGGATGAATGTCTGGACAAAAACAGTTTTTCAAGTATTTAAAACCATTGAAATTCCATTGAAGTAACATTTATTTGTTCTGAATAATGTTTACTAGGGAGAACCATTAATTATATAGACTTTGAATGTTTGTGCAAAATTACGATTATCCTGCCATCAGTAAAATTTGCATACCAATTAAGGGATAAAAGCTTTGAAATCAAATATAATTGACATCAGTGTATTATGATGATCCTAGCTCTGCAAACTGATTTTATGTTGATGAAACTTTACTTTGTCCTTTGAGTGACATTAATTTTGTAATAGAATTGTGTAACTGTTAACATTCAGGTTCACTTTTGAGCTTGACCCCGACCATGCAGTATCTAAGAAGATCGGTATTGTGATGCGATCTGAAAACGGAATCAAAGTGTTTGCCAAGCCAAGGAATTTGTGATGTCATCTTAATTTGTCTTCAAAGTATTTGTATTATCTTCAAAGTGATTGCCACGCTAAGGAATTAGTGATTTTGTCTAAAAGAAGTTGTGATATTGTTTATTACACTCATGTACAATATCATCCAAGTGTTTTCCAAGCCAAGAATTGTTTGTTGTCATCTGGAACACCAGTCCTTACCAACTAAAGAAGATTGTGATGTTTGGTGAGTTTTGTAATCAAAAGGCTCACCAAACCAAGAAAGTTTTGACATTTGACAAAAACAAGGAAGTTGTGATTTCAACTTCATCATAAGAGAACAACGTTTAAGTAAAAAAATCACCAGAAAAATGAAGACAATATGTGCTATAGTATAAATAGATGTGCCAACTATGAGACGGTCAGATAGAACACTCACAAATTATACAGATGAAAGGTTAAGTGAGGATTTTTCATGATGAGCAGTTTGACCATGTTTAATTTCAATTAATCTCAAAGATGAATAATTATAGGAAATATATACTGTATTTGACCTTGAAAGGACATTGTAGGGTTTAATATAAAAATGACATTAAGTCATCAAAATTTTAAATCTCTTCATCCCACTATACTTATAAATATATTACTTATGGAATGACTGCAATTTTAACCACAGTTTTTCCAACAAATTGTGGCATGGTAACTCTAAATTTTACAAAATTTGTTAATTACAGGAAAGAAAAATTATATGATAAAAAAAATCTTAAATTCAATCCTGTTGCATTAAACTTTATGAACTGATTGAAGCTCCTCAAATTAAAACAAATCCCTATACAGATGTATTTTTTCAATATAATTAATGGATGATAATTGAATGGTTATGCCAAAATGGTTCCAAAGGTATTATAATGCCTGTGCATTTACAGCTAATATAAATTGTCCTTAATCCAAAAGTATGGGTAACAGACACGGTGTTGGTATAAGTGTTGTCATGGAACCACCGATATGGTAAATAAATAGGTGCCATTTACCATTGTGATGTACCGGTAATACCAATATTGTGGTATTGATGTAAACAATCAACTGGAAAATCAGTGCCATAAATATGATGTTTTTGTAAATTTTACGTTTTGAAAAATATAATGGAATACCTGTAAAAGTTGTATCTATCAACTGATGTACATGCAATCCCGGTGTGATACTGTAGAGCAGGGTATCTCCGCGGGGACAATATTTTTCATGATTTTGCGGGTCAGTAACGTGGTCGTGAAAATGTGATCCACTGAATGAGCCACGATAATAAACATACATGTAACAGTTAATTTGTCCTGAGCAAATGAGGTTGTGACAGTTCACAAACATAAACGGTAATGTTGTTTGAGAATAGGTTATATCACACATCTAATGGTTTTCTTGATGATTTGTTTAGCAAAATACACTTACATAATGTTACTCGATCAATATGCTGTCATAAAGCCTATTCATTTGATTATTTGACACTTCATATGCCGAATGTTTGTCTCTGTGCTAAAGCGTCGCAAAACTTTAGCTCCTTCACATGTCAAGATCGTAAAATTTTAATCCATGTAAATTTAATTTTCTAATTTTGGGTCAAACTTGCAAAAATTATTGCCCACGTAAATATTGTGTTATACTGTAGGCTGTAACAGAGGCATTCAGTGGGTGGTCAGATGGCCCAGTAGACAGAAGAGCTGCCTTTCACCGAAATGACTTTGGTTTGATTCCCTGATTATATTAGATATCAAAGGAATGGGGTCACCTGCCTGACCATTTCGGTTTTCATCCGGCAAACAAGATCTAGAGTGATTAATGTAAGTTGATAAAATTTAAGCTTGTTTCATAACTATTGTGAAGCAAGTACAAATTTATTTAATTTGATGAACATCCGAGGTTTCCATGAAGCTATATACTTCTATTTGGATTCGTAACAGCATTATCACTCTACGAAGTTAACTTTCGTCCCGTTAAACTTTCGCCAACTTTCACCCCGTTTAACTTTCGCCAACTTTCACCCCGTTAAACTTTCGCCCCGTTAAACTTTCGCCCTTCACTGGCAGAGTCCTTGTTCGCCCTACACCGCAAGCAGTAGAAATTCCCCATTACTAAAAATAGTGACAAAACATGTGCCATATACTTAAAAAAAACCAAAAAAACACTATCGTGTTAAATTTGCCTTCAGATCGGAAGGTGATAACAAATGCAGTGAGATTAGGATGTGTTCTTGTGTTCTAGTTCATATTACAGGTAGTATTATGTGTATAATAATAACCAAAGAACAATGTATACATTATCAAACTTATATAAATTGTGATTTATTTATCTATCTTTGTAATTTTTTAGAAATTGAATATTAGTTTTATACAATGTATAAACCATTTATATCTATATGAATTGATATTTTTTGTCAATTGGAGCCCTGGAAAGAAATTGTTTGATAAAATAATAGGATTAAATTGGCCCTTGGTGTCAAAATTATTATGATGTTAATTTCATTAAAAATCTGCAATCACATAACCAGTCGAAATTCCTGATTTTCTGATATTTGACAACTGAAATTGGTCAGTTATCGGTACACCAGTTGTAATTACAGGCAAAAATTCTAAAATCGTTTTTGGAAAATATAAATGTATAGTGATATTATTAATATGTTTGCAAATGACTTTTGCTTGATTTGAGTTTTACAATACTGGTGAATTTGTCATGCTGGTATTCTGGATTTCATTTTGTAGCCTATTTTTTCTCTGATGAGCCCAAGCTTAATTTTTGACAATGTTTTAAGGTAGGTTACAAAGTACTGGCCTTTGTTTGGATTTAGCTTTGTCCTATCTTACAATCCCCACTTCACTGCCAAAACATAACGATGCATTTGAAACTGTTTAAATTGTTTCGGAATAGAAAACCTTACCTTGTTGACCTACGAAGCTTTGATCTCGATTTGACCTTGACCTTTGATCTCAGATTGTTAAACTATCCCTTTAACCGATTGAGCTAATTGGTCGCAATGGAAGAGTACTGGCCCAACTGTGCTACATTTATCCAAAACAAACTATACAGGGAAGTTTTTGTAGATACGAAAAACTACAGTACAGGAGGACAAGGACCCTTAAGGAGAGGTTACTGTTTAAAGGTAAAACTACAGTACAGTGGTACAGGGACCCTTAATGGGAGGTTACTTTTTATAGGTAAAACTACAGTACAGTGGGACAAGGACCCTTAATGGGAGGTTACTGTTTATAGGTAACACTACAGTACAGTTGGACAAGGACCCTTAAGGGGAGGTTACTGTGTATAGGTAAAACTACTGTACAGTGAGACAAGGACCCTTAATGGGAGGTTACTGTTTATAGGTAAAACTACAGTACAGTGGGACAATGACCCTTAATGGGAAGTTACTGTTTATAGGTAAAACTACAGTACAATGGGACAATGACCCTTAAGGGGAGGTTACTTTTTATAGGTAAAACTACAGTACAGTGGGACAAGGACCCTTAAGGGGAGGTTACTGTTTATAGGTAAAACTACAGTACAGTGGGACAAGGACCCTTAAGGGGAGGTTACTGTTTATAGGTAAAACCACAGTACTGTGGGACAAGGACCCTTAAGGGGAGGTTACTGTTTATAGGTAAAACTACAGTACAGTGGGACAAGGGCCCTTCAGGGGAGGTTACTTTTATATGTAAAACCACAGGACAGTGAGACAAGGACCCTTAAAGGGAGGTTACTGGTTATAGGTAAAACTACAGTACAGTGGGACAAGGACCCTTCAGGGGAGGTTACTTTTATATGTAAAACCACAGGACAGTGGGACAAGGACCCTTAAAGGGAGGTTACTGTTTATAGGTAAAACTACAGTACAGTGGGACAAGGATCCTTGAGGGGAGGTTACTTTTTATAGGTAAAACCACAGTACAGTGGGACAAGGACCCTTAAGGGGAGGTTACTTTTTATAGGTAAAACGACAGTACAGTGGGACAAGGACCCTTAATGGGAGGTTACTGTTTATAGGTAAAACTACAGTATAGTGGGACAAGGACCCTTAAGGAGAGGTTACTGTTTATAGGTAAAACTACAATACAGTGGGATAAGGATCCTTCAGGGGAGGTTACTGTTTATAGGTAAAACTACAGTACAGTGGGACAAGGACCCTTAAGGGGAGGTTACTGTGTATAGGTAAAACTACAGTACAGTGGGACAAGGATCCTTAATGGGAGGTTACTTTTTATAGATAAAACTACAGTACAGTGGGACAAGGACCCTTAATGGGAGGTTACTGTGTATAGGTAAAACTACTGTACAGTGGGACAAGGACCCTTAAGGGGAGGTTACTGTTTATAGGTAAAACTACAGTACAGCGGGACAAGGACCCTAAATGGGAGGTTACTGTTTATAGGTAAAACTACAGTACAATGGGACAAGGATCCTTAAGGGGAGGTTACTGTTTATAGGTAAAACTACAGTACAGTGGGACAAGGATCCTTAAGGGGAGGTTACTTTTTATAGGTAAAACTACAGTACAGTGCGACAAGGACCCTTAAGGAGAGGTTACTGTTTATAGGTAAAACTACAGTACAGTGGGACAGGGACCCTTAATGGGAGGTTACTGTGTATAGGTAAAACTACAGAACAGAGGGACAAGGATCCTTAAGGGGAGGTTACTGTTTATAGTTAAAACTACAGTACAGTGGGACAAGGACCCTTAATGGGAGGTTACTGTTTATAGGTAAAACTACAGTACAGTGGGAGAAGGACCCTAAATGGGAGGTTACTGTTTATAGGTAAAACTACAGTACAGTGCGACAAGGACCCTTAAGGAGAGGTTACTGTTTATAGGTAAAACTACAGTACAGTGGGAGAAGGACCCTAAATGGGAGGTTACTGTTTATAGGTAAAACTACAGTACAGTGGGACAAGGATCCTTAATGGGAGGTTACTGTGTATAGGTAAAACTACAGTACAGTGGGACAAGGATCCTTAAGGGGAGGTTACTGTTTATAGGTAAAACTACAGTATAGTGGGACAAGGACCCTTAATGGGAGGTAACTGTTTATAGGTAAAACTACAGTACAGTGTGACAATGCTTTAAGGACCCTTTAGACTTGATAGGTTGTTATTAATTTTAATGATTTTTATTTTCTTTAACTCTGAGTTTAAAACCTATATATATTTAGGTCATCAATATAGAGTTTTTATTGTAATGTAAACCATTGTGTTGTGACCTTATAGTTTACCCTGAACATACTATTAAAATTCATTTAAGGACTGAATCTTGCTTTGGTCAGTTTCATGGGGTGATGAATCGAGTTGGTCTTGAAACAAATTTAGTGAACTGTGAAGCAATTTTAATGTGATGAAGGGATGTAGTGCCAGTTTTTCGGGCAAAATATTGTATTATTATTAACTGTTGTTCATTTATTACTTTTGTTAATTGATATATAATTGTTGTTGAAGCTTTAAGTGAATTTTTACATGTGGCATCCCTAGTGTATTTACATTGTAAAGGTAATTAAAAGATGCATAAATCATTACAATAAAACAATGTGCCAAATGATACTGTTTTTTATGTATTTTTTATGTCAGTGTACCAGCTGTTGCGAGACTATTTTAGGGGCAGCGATGGGCACCCAGCTGGATGCTGAAATATAATGATGAATACTACTATTCTCATGAATATTGTTTCCTAACTTCAAAGACATCCAAAAATAATTGAAACTGACAATATATTGGTAAAATTAGAAATTAAATTTGTGTATTCAAGCCATTCCATTGTTACAGGTTGTAAAATGTATCTGGACTTGGACAACACAAAATAATTGTATGCTGCAGCTTGACCAGTGTCATACTAGACTGCTTTATTGGTACAGTAATAGATAAAGTTGTCATTGTGGCATTAATGATATCTCTGCAATTGTTTAGGTAAAATTGGAAACTGAAATTGTGTTTAATAAGAATCTCATAAAACTTATGAATGCTCCCCAAAAAGATCACTGAGAAATGCCTATGTTCTGGACAGCAGGTTGACCCTGGCAATACCCAAAGTGGTATGCAACACCGCCTTGCCATCCTACATATATGCCTAAAATTTAATTGAGTTTTATTCAGCAAACGGAGCTTATGGCTCAGGATATTGAATTTGACCTTTGACCTTCATATGACCTTGTAATTGTCCTTAGGCATACAGACCCCCATTAGTGGCACGTTACATAAGGCCTTGTCATCCTTCATACTTCCCTAAAACTTCAATGAGGTATCTTTAGTGAGAAGCTTATAATAGCCTGGACAATGTGATTGACCTTTGACCTCAATCTGACCTTGACTGTGTGTTTGAAACATTACATCCATTTATCCAACAAATTTCATAGAGCTGTCTTCAGAGTCGGAATTTATGGCTAGGGCAATGAATTTGAATTTTCGACCTCTGTGACCTTGACATTAGATAGATATATACAGTATCAATAGTGGTAGAAACATCACTTTGTTTTCCTACTTGCATTTTGTGTATCCCTAAAATTTCATCGAGCTGTCTTATCAAGTGAAAAATTATAGCCCCAACAATGTATTTGACCGTTGACCTCAAATTGACCTTGGGTGCACGGGCCCAACCGAGGTTTGCAACCCACCTTATTGCAGTCATACATTTAATCCCTTACATTTCATTGAGCTATCTTCAGAAAGTCAGAAATTGTGGCCCAGACAATGAATTTTACCTCTGACCTAAATGTGACCTTGAGCTTGGGTGTAGACTTATTAATGGTATGAAACACTTTGCCTTGCCTTCCACCATTGATCACTAAAATGTCAACACTTTGACTAATTAGGAATCTGAAGCTTCTACCCCTCTCAATTATTCATCTTTGTTCTTCATCAAATAAAACACAACACACTTCAATAGTTATCAGGTTATAATATTTAATATTTCTCAAATATGTACATATATATCTATATATAACAAATACTCAGTCGTGTCCTAGTAAGTTGACACCCTTTAGGGTAAACACACACCATCTTCCTTCAAACTCCTTCACATGAAATGGTTATTTATTAAATGCAGATTTCTCCTTCAGATTCCCCTTACTGTAGTGCTTAACTCAAAAAGTGTTCCAGATGTTACTCTCCCAGACTTGTAAGGATATAGAAAGAAGCTTACATTTAAAGCACTTTTTTCTATTATTTTTCTCCTTTTGAAACTTAAAGGCACAATAATAAAGGGATCAAGTAATTCCATACTTTTCTGATAAAGTATAAATCAAAATTATCTCCTTTATGATAAAAATCTGTTGGAAAGCAGTGCCCTAAACAGAGGGCAATAATTAAGCATGTACAGTAACTTATACTATGTATCGTTGTATTTTGCTCTTTATGGACTCTGATAATCTTAATCCTATTATATGTTAGTATATATCACACGATATATTACAAAACTATGTGTGCCAATTAAGTGATAGTATACTTATTTTCAAAATAACTTTATGTTTACGACTACATAATTAATTTTGATTATGGCTTTGAACAAACAGGGGTGTCATTTTAAAAGGAAAATATTCTCTCATCCATCAGACGCTTTGTGTCAAATATAAGGATGTACTCTCCATGTCATTTTCACCAACACTGAAGGATAATCATTATTAACAAAGTGCTCACAAAGATAATTTCATTAAGTTGTGTACAAGCTAGGTTCTCTTCAATAAACAATAAATCAAATGAATTTGTCTATATTAATTGCAAATCAACTTAGTTTTTAACAACCTAACTGAGTGCATCTTTAAAATTTCCCAAATTCTAGGATACCGTGTCCTTTCAAGAATAACACATACATTGTCATGTAGTAGGCCACTAGGTACATTCCCACCACTGGTATTGACATATGTCCTCAAAGAATCAACGTTAAGGAATGAATCACCATCAAATTCTGTTGGAAAGATATAAAATGAAGATGGAAAAATCATGAATACATAATATATATATATGGTATGGTATATAAATTATTAAACATTTCAAATTTTAAGCATACATTAAAATCAAAGAGGGCAAATCACTGCCGTGACAAACAAAAAACTTTAAATAACACAGCTGTTTAAACATCAATAAATATAGTCATGGTGATCTCACTCACATTCATTCAAACGTTTTACAAACAAAATTCTCACTCAGACTCTTGCAGAACAAGTTCAGGGCTTAATTCTTGAAATACAGAAAGACTTGTTAAAACAAATTTTTTAAATTGAATTCTTGAGAAGTATCAAAACATTTCCAAAAATAGTTTTGTGTTAACAGTCTGTAGGGTGGCATTTTTAATCTCTACAGAAGGTTTTAGTTCTCATCAAATATAACTATATTCATGCTTTTGCATTTTTCAGTAAGTTGCTGTTAAGCAAATTAGACTCTGCACCTGAATCCATGTATATCACAACCAACAGTCTATCACATTAGATTATTTTGTTCTTTTCATGTTTTGATAGTGTTTACGAAATATTCAAATGGTTTCTAAAATTCTTCCTTCATTTTAAAGACTTTAAAATGAGTCACCGCAGTGAACAAGTAAATCTTTATAAAATTCTGTCAGAAAATCTGTTAATTTCTTTAAAACTTTTTTGAAATTTAATTCTCTACAAGAATACAATAATTAACATACCTACAGAGAAATAGGGGTAAGATTTTTTTGGAAACATTTTTAATTGAGTAATAATTAAAAAAAAAAGAAGGTTCGTGAGTTTTCTTGGGGTACTTAATAATTAGTATGGTATAGAAATAGGTAAGATTGTGAAAATAATGTTGAAGTTTTGTTCACATAATAAAATACAAAAATCAAACTCACAGAGAGGACAGCTGTAGTTCTTGTCTTTCATTCTACATGTACCTTTCTCCCTCCTATTACACGAGTGTTTGGCACATGTTTTAAACATAGAAACTTAAATAAAGTTAAAATGACAAGATACACTGCTCTTGAAACTTACACACTTTAAACAAAATATAACATACATTCATCATATATGGAGTTATTCGTTTCTTAGAAACGTTGATTTTTACAACCTTCAGTCTATCACACAACAAGTTCTCACATTTTTTGTTAAATTTTATTTTTTCACTTTGGCGAAGTTTTTTCTAATGCTATGCAATTAATTTCACCATACTTTCAAAAATTAACATAATAAATTATTTATTAACAGAAACAATTATTTCTCAAAATATATCGGGGAACATTTCGAGTTTTGAAATTGTAGATAAAACAATTAAGCTATTATAGAAAAGACCCTTTTCAAATCATAACTTTTTTCCATCAATGACAACTTATTATTTATTATACACAAAATGTTATCATGAATATAAGAATGTTCCTTTTCTTGTATTAAGGCAATACATCATAGTGATAAATTTGTAAAGATATTGGTTCTTTCTTTGTACAAAAGTTAGAATATGAGAAGCATATTTTCCATAGTGACTTTCTCATTAAATACAGCATTTCCATCATAAAGTTGTAGATAATTCCTGAATTCAAATTGTACCAAGGTCATGAACGTGTGAGTTTTGAATAGATCAAGCAAACTAAATTCATGAACTGGCTCAAACCCAAACCATTAACGTCATGAACTAGAAAACCAAGGTCAGGGTCCAGATCAAACCAAGGTCAAGCACCAACTAAAGGATGTGGTTTGAAGATGAATATGTTTAAATGTTAACAACTTTTAAATCAAAAAGGTTCAATTTTATTCACTACCTGGTAATAGATAAATCACTGAGAGTATAGGATTTGTTGTTGAAAACAAAAAACGCAGGTTGAAAACTTGAGGTGATGATAACTGGTGATGTGAAAAGGTCAAAATCCATTTCCTCAATCAAATATTACATAAAACAGAATTCAGCAGGAAAGCATAGGGCACTAGATGTAGCAAATCATTATATGTCTTCCCAGTATTTCAGTTTGTAAGAGGTGGTATGAAAAAATAATAATGGGCAGCTTATTAAAAGCAGTTTTGATGAGGAAGCGCCATGACTATAAAACTGAGTATTTTTATAAACGATATGGTACAGCAAACCTACCCCAGTGAATCACTTTTAATATATATATATTAATAACGGGACTGATAGGACAAAGGAATTGTCAGGTTTTCAAAGTACACGTTTGATGTTCATGTAAGAATAAGAATTCCTTACCAGGAGCCAAATGTTACCTGAAGGTTGGTGAGTAAGCATGTTTAATTATGCACCTAGACAGAGGTACTGATGTAGGGGCAGCGATGGCCCAGTGGTAATTAGCTGGTTGACATTTTGCTCCCACTAACCCTCCACCACTGGGTCGTGGGTTTGAGGCTTACTTAGGCCAATGGCCAGGTACTGGTTACAGGTAAGTATTTTTTCTCTGGGAAGTCACAAAACCTGGCACGTCCTTAAATGACCGTAGCTGTTCATAGGACGTAAAACACAAACAAACATCTGTTTATATACAGGATCTTACATGAATTTCCTTTTCAAATAAGATTTATAGAAACAAGTCTAAAGAAATTGTCATTTTAGTGATTTCCTAGTGAACAAAAATGAAAAATCTACAACGCGTCTCATAAATCTTGAATGAAATGGAAACAAATTTGAGGTTCTTTTAATCAGATGATTGAAAATTTTGGGAATATTGCCAAAAACATGTCTCCCCATAAAAATCTTCAAGTCTCCAAAACTCTGCCATTTCAGCTCTATTGTTTTTATTGTGATATAATCTGGAAATCTGTGCTGTACTTTTATTATCTTTTTCTGTCATCAAAATAACTAGCCATATTAGGGTATGGCTAATTATTCATATTATTTCAAATGAAAAATAAGACATAGGTGATTTTTTACTTATTTTAAAATAATCACATGATAAATTACCAGTATGATGAGATTTAAATGTAGTGTGAACATTTTGATGTACAAACAAAAATTGTATATAGATACTGTATACGTCAAATATTAAAAAGATACAGAGAAAATTACAGCGATCTTTTCAGTATAAAGAATATCTGTACTTGAACAAACGTTTTTTTATCAGATGCAACTGATGGCATAAATAAACATAATAAACATGAAATTAGATTCAATACATTTCTTATCATACGCTGTTTTACATATTAAAATAAAACAGTTTGATCACAGATACAAAAGAATGTTGTAAAGCTAAAAACTAGTTAAAATGACTGACGACATACATATATCTGAAGTGACCGACGACATACATATATCTGAAGTGACTGACGACATACATATATCTGAAGCTGCATACATACAAATTGATCCCTCGACATTCAAACTTCTCTGATATGTATACATCATGGTAAAACATCAGATTGCCTTCAATTTCTGTGTAAGTGTGGCTGGTGACCTTTCATGTTGACCTTTGGTTATAATTAACCTATCAGTGGGTACCGATGTGTCAGGGGTTTTCACACCTCCCTGCAGGGGTAGTGGATGCATGCAGTATGCTAGATTTGGTCTAAAATCTACGAACTCAATATGTGAAAATAAGTTATGGATTTCTTACAGTCAAAATGATTTTGAAAATAAGATAGGTTGAGAATAAACTTCCAGCCCATAAATTTGGAATATTTCAACCAAAATATTTAATATTAAACTGTTAATATATATATTTTATGTTATTATCAAATACATATGACTGTAATGAAATAAGCTTTCATGATTTTTCTGAAATGCAGGAAATTAAACACAGCCGGACTACTTTTTTTGTGGTGTCACAATGGGTGATATTGATCATTTATGATCACATTTAAACCTTAACAAATCAAAGACTGAGCAAGTCTAGTTTAAACATGTAGGGGTGAATGAGTTAAACCTGTTCTATGTATATCAAAAATGTATTACACTGCAGACAGAGTACATGATAATTAATTCCTGTAATTAATAAAGCCGGAAATGATTTTCAGATATATCTACCACTAAACATATCTCAGCAATCGCATGTTATGACTTTAAGAATATATATACATATAAAACACAACACATCTGATCAAGACCTGAACATGTTTAAGTGTCAGCTAGCCTTAAAACTGGCCAAAAGACTTCAAATAAAAACTAAGCCACAGCCTGTTTTAAGATATATGGGAATCATCCCATGTTGTTGACTGACACCGTCATCCACTTATACATCACATAGGAATATTCTACAGGAAGGTCAACAGGACAGGTCACAAAGACAACACCGTACAACAATTGTTTAATATATTATTTACAGTTACACATCGGAAAGTTTAACTTACATAAACAGCACAAGGATTTCTTTAGAAGATTTTTTCCATACAACAACATGAAAAATCAATCTCTGCCTTCCCGGCTGAAGCACCACACATACAGAGTGAACAAGAACTGTCTTCCAAATGTTCCTCCATACACCCTTAAACAGGGACTGTCCATCAGATGTTCCCTCATACACCACCCAAAAGAACTGTCCCCGAGATGTATGCCATATAAATAAAAGCACACACGAGAATTGTCTCCTAGATAATGCCTCATACACCACCCAAAAGAATTGTCCCCGTGATGTATGCCATATAAATTAAAGCACATATGAGGATTGTCTCCTAGATAATGCCTCATACACCACCCAAAAGAGCTGTCCCCGAGATGTATGCCATATAAATTAAAGCACACACGAGGATTGTCTCCTAGATAATGTCTCATACACCACCCAAAAAAACTGTCCCCAAGATGTATGCCATATAAATTAAAGCACACACGAGGATTGTCTCCTAGATAATGCCTCATACACCACCCAAAAGAGCTGTCCCCGAGATGTATGCCATATAAATTAAAGCACACACAAGGATTGTCTCCTAAATAATGCCTCATACTTATACATCACCCTCAAGAACTGTTTCCTAGATGTACTGTAATACTTGACACAAGGACTGTTCCCCCGATGTACTCCACTGACAGCACATATAAGGACTGTCCCCTTCATGTATCCAAATACACCTTAACATAAGGACTGTCCATCAGATGTACCCTCATATATCAAATACGACAGTATCCCCCAAATGTACCCCACATACAGTGCACACAAGGACTGTCCCCGACATGTACCCTAATACATCAAACAGGAGGATTATTCCCCACATATTCTATCATACACCAAGCACAAAGACTGATCCCCAAATGTATGTACATACATCCAACTAAAGCAAATGAAGTCAGTATCACAAACAGCACTATTTTCTCCTCCAACATATTAAACAAATGTATTTCTGTTGCCACGGATACCCACTTTCTCAGCAAACTGGTCCAGTAACATTCCAATACTGCTAGCATCGCGACTATGTTTACACACTATTTTGTTAGCGTATGCATTATGGAATATTTTTCTAACCAAGTCCAACTTTTTCCACCGTGTTGTTTCTTGTATTTCTGTTGCTTCACAGCATCTACAGACAGATAGTAATGGTATGTAAATGCGTATAAAGTTATGGATCATACATCATAAATATAAATATTAAAGATTTAATATCCAAAAACTATAAAACAATGTACTTTATACAGCTGTAAATGCAGAACAAACTCTATATTTTTTTTAAAGCATTATTAGAAATTTCTAAAGAACCCTACTTTTAACTTGTTGATTTTTGAATGTTTATTGTGACAATCTGTAACTCACACCTTAAGAAATAGAATAAGCAGAAAAAGGAAATATTACATACATGTACAGTACTTATTTATACCAATATTTAATTCTTTTTGTTATATCAAGCTAGGTTTAGCCACTAATTGTGTATCTTCATGAGATGAGAGGTAATTTATAGTAGTGATATTTTACCCAAGTTCAGCTCAGCCAAAGTAATGGGTGTTATTATTTTTTCATATTATTTCCGACAAGTGATTGGCCAGGAGTGCATCTCGTGTCCACCGATAAAAACCGATATTGACTTGGAGCGCGCGGTTTATGTTGAAGGACTGGGTGTTTCTAAAAATAGAATTATGACGTGTCTCCAAACAATGCACCGTCCCACTTCCGAAGCTTTTTTGTTGTGTGTTTTTTTTCAGATTGCTTACATTACTGTTTTGTAAAATAATAAAACAATTGTAGCCTTTAACTTCGGTCAATACCTGGATTTATCGACCTCAACCAAAGGCTTTAATTGAATAACATCAGAGTCTTAAGGGGCGATATTAATTTACCTGAATTCAGAGTGATATCAATTTACCTGAATTCAGAGTGATATCAATTTACCTGAATTCAGTCTGATATCAGTTTACCTGAATTCACTTAGCAAAGGGTGACATAACTGAACATGAGCCAAGTCATATCAATTCACTGTCAATATATAGAGAGATATGAATACTTACGAGCTTAGCCTACTACTGGAAGCGGAGCTATCTGTGAGGGAGCCGAAGGACTGCGGGGAGTCACTGGAGGTGGCGTAACCTCTCAAACTACCCGTACTGGAGATCACCTGCCAACTGGGTCAAGTAAACTCATTGATAAAATACATCTCCCTTTGAAATTATTATGGGACAAGAGATCTCTCCATATAAACACATTATATATGAAAATGTACTTGGACAAAAATGTATATATATGTAAATTGGCTAACCACTTCATCTTTAAACTGCTACAACATGAGGTAGGAGCATATTACTATGATCTATTAATAGTACCCAATTCCTTGAAATTTGTAGTTTTGACATACACAAGCAACACCATTTTATATAAAATGGAATTCCTGGAAATGTACATAATTTTGTGGTTATCTTATTTTAGCACTTTTCGTGCATGAAATATAGTGTTGAAGTATCGTTATATTAATTCCAGTTTATGCGTAACATTTTCTTTTGCACATATTGTGGGTGCATGCACCAATTCATCGTTACACTAACATTCGGGTTAAAATGTGATACTGTGCAAAAATTTGGGTATTCTATAAAATACCCCGTAAGTATGTTTCAAGCATTTAAAATATCTTCTATCTACAGTCATTATAACATACAGGAGAGCCACAATGTCGAACATTGGGAGACATTTATCACTGACCTGCCACATGCGGGGGAGCTGGCCCTGCCAGTGTCTGCCAGATGTCTAACACTGCTAGGGACGGCCACGGGACTAGAGCTGGAAGCTGATGGGTGAGTCACATGAAAGTGGACAGCCCCATCTATGCCTGGTCTCAGGGGCGTCTGTCTGTGGTGTGCAGGCATCACTACATTTGGGCTCCTATTAAACAAGGGGAGATAACTCTGGCTCAAACAAGGGGAGATAACTCTGTCAGAGGAAAAACATTTACACGAAATCCTGATATAATACCATATTGTCAATTTAGTTGCAATTTACATTAAACTGATTTTCCTTTCCTGCTTTACACACGAACACAATTAAGAAAAACATTTTTCTCTTCTAAACCTCACAAGTTGAAATTACCACATACCAGTATTGCATGATTTTCACCAATGTGCATGACTTAATTTTTGCTACTGTTCTAAAAAATACTTAGTTATAATTATGTGAATTGTTTTCATGAAATTAAACAATAATTGCTCTTAACAGTTGATTTTTGCGACAAATTTATGTCACTTCATGAATTTAAATATGAAAAAACATATTTCCTAAAAATCCATGTAAATATAGCTAACAGTACTACAGTTCTACTCTTTCTTAAAGATGGTCTACTTACGCCATGCCCGGTGTAAATGTGTCCTCGTCAGAGTTTATGTGAAAAGTGGCCAGTGCAGGGTCCTGACCAGAACTGCCCACACTACTAATACTGGTGTTACTGCCACGGTAACTATGGCGACGAGGGTCAGTTTCTACGATCACAGGAAAAGTATCAATTAAGTTTAGCTACTGTAATATTTCAGAATGGCAAAAAGAAAGTGCAATTCAAGATGCATTATAAAATGTCCAATACTTGATATAATAACAAGGAGCCAGCGGGCCTTTATCGCTCAGTTGGATATGTTTAATGTTAAAAGTACTTGATATGAGATAAACATATAGCACTCAATGGTAGGTACTGTATGTACATATAAAATTTTAGGAAGATCCATCCAGTATTCCAGTATCCAGTATGTCAAAATCCAAGATGGCGGCCTGGTGGCCATTTTGTTTTAATGAATACATCCTACTAGCTATAGTAACAGGCACTACTAGACAACTTGATGGAGACAAAATTGGGACAAAATCCTGTAATCCTTATGCATGGTAGAAGAAGGATTTCAAAGGTTTATCTTCTATTTCCCTATTTCGGCCCTGCCCTTCTGCCCTGGGGGCCACACCCACCATTTATACAAAATTAAGTGGCCTTGGCCCAAGGATCCTATAGACAAAATTGGGATGAAATCCTTAATCCCTATGGTAGAAAAAGGATTTTAAAGGTTTACCTATTCAGGCCAACCCCTCTGCCCCCAGGGGGGGGGGGGCACCCACCTTTTATACAAAATTCAATCCCTTTGGCCCAAGGATGCTTCAGACTAAATAAGGATAACATCCCTTCATCCCTACACTAGGAGGAGTATTTTTAAAGTTTTAACTCTATTTCCCCTGCTTGGTCCCGCTCCACGCCCATCGTTTATACAAATTGAGTGCCCTTGGCATAAGGATGTTCCAGACTAAATTGAGATGAAATCCCTTAATCCCTACACTAGAAGTAGGATTTTAAAATGTATTTCCCCTATTGGGCCCTGCTTTAATTCTCTGCACCCCAGGGGGGGGCCACACCCACCGTTTATACAAAATCGAGTGCCCTTGGCGCAAGGATGCTCCAGACCAAATTTAGTTAACAAGAGGCCCATGGGCCTAAACGGTCACCTGAGTCTACAGTATTTATTTTTGTTGTTGAAATATGTACCAATTTGAGTAAAAAATAGTATAATGTTAACTTAACTTTGTCAGGACCATGAGCTGATCATTCCTAGACCAATTTTAAGTGAGATCGGCCTATTAGAACTTAGTAGCAAAATAGCGGCCATGGCAGCCAAATTGTATTTCTGATTGACCCGAAAAATAACAACACTTTGTCAGGACCATGAGGCGATCATTCCTACCAACTTTCAGTTCAATCGGTCCAGCAGAACTTGACTTTAAGTTTGAAATAGGTTTTCAAAATGGCGGCCGTGGCGGCCATATTGGATTTCTGATCGACCCGAAAAATAACAACACTTTGTCAGGACCATGAGGCGATCATTCCTACCAACTTTCAGTTCAATCGGTCCAGCAGAACTTGACTTTAAGTTTGAAATAGGTTTTCAAAATGGCGGCCGTGGCGGCCATATTGGATTTCTGATCGACCCGAAAAATAACAACACTTTGTCAGGACCATGAGGCGATCATTCCTACCAACTTTCAGTTCAATCGGCCCAGCAGAACTTGACTTTAAGTTTGAAATGTAAAATGTTAACGGACGACGGACGACGGACGACGACGGACGAAAACGGATAGCAATAGGTCACTTGAGCTAATGCTCAGGTGACCTAAACATCCATTAAGCTGTTCAGGACTAGTAGCGCTTTAAAGGAAAAGATGACGAACTGACGATGGACGTTGCGACATGGCATAAGCTCAGGAAAGGTGAGCTAAAAATTAAATACAGCTCTCCGAGAAGATAAATTTGCAGGAGAGCTGGAAGTTCATGAACTGATACTATCCCAAAAATGTGGTCACCATCGTGATTTGCATCCAATCTCGAGTTGGGGATTAAATATTATTCTATATCAGAGAGAAATGGTCATATTTGTACATACATATGTAGGGATGACTTGTACTGTGAAAATAATGTCATGACATGTCCTATCAACAAAGGAAGGTATTTTACACGTCTCAACAGATCTTATTCTCTACTCCAAAACATTCTGTTGTCTCTGCACCTTAAATCTTTTACTCCGATGGGAAATTGATAAAAAACTTACCCAGTAAAACACCCTCCATATTGCACTCGGAATCTATTCTGCTTGGCTTCCTTATGTTACAATAAATAGACAAAGAATAAGGTCAAGGTCACTCTTATGTGACATACGAGTGCACAAAGAAGAAATGTGTGATCAATGAAAACGTATGGCTATTTGAACTTCAGTGATGAGACAGAAGTGAGAAACAGTTGTTATTTTTCATTCGTAATTATAAACTACTTAATTATAATTATCATACAAGTCATTTTTTGTGCAGAGCTTAATATAAACTGTAATTCAATTGACTATGACATCAAAAGCCATAACGGATTCATGTTTTCAAATTTATTGTATAATAGCATATAATCATAAAATGTCATTTTCAGCAACAAGAATATACTGTATACTTATTTGATAACTGTTGCTTTGGGAATAACCCCATTTACTCGAACTCATGGGGCCAAGATCAATAGTTCGAGGAATACATGGTATTCAAGTATTCCAAGGTTGGTCCTAGATTGTCAAGTATATATCTGTCAAATCTTGAGTTATAATAATCAAAAATATGTAAGCATTGTAAAACGATACTTAGGCTATTATTAAGCATGTCGCAGATACTGGTAAATTGTAGTCTTAGCTCGAGCTATTCTAGGGATACACAGGTAAAATATCTGTCAGGCGTGATACACAGGTAAAATATCTGTCAGGCGTGATACACAGGTAAAATATCTGTAAGCCCGAGCTATTCGTGGGATATACAGGTAAAATATCTGTCAGGTGTGACATGTTACACCTGTTCGACGAATAGATAGGATTACTACTATGACCATGAAGAGTCGGGAACTCAATTTTGTTCGAGGAATACTAGGTATTCAAGGAATAACGGTTCGGCTAATCCGGGGTAACTTTATAAAGAGTATGCACAAACTGTTTGACAGTGAGGGGTATTTGAGTAATCCGAGTTCGAGGAAGTGGGGTTTAACTGCATTTAAACCATTTTTGTGAAGTATTTTTACGATTATGATTCAACTTTCACAGATTTATTTTCAGTTTGATAAAGGTACATGTACCCTTAACAAACTGTGATTGATGATACATTACAGTTTTCCTTTCCTTTAGCTACTGGTAAGGCAGATCGACCAGGTCAATTAAATAACATTAATTTTACGGGTTTTTTTTTGAGATATTATTTTTCTGCTTCAACTTTATGACTTACATGTCATCTGAAGAATTCTCAGTTTCAAACAAAAGGTAAGAGTTACATTTAAACTGTGATTGATGATACATGAACCTTTATCAAACTGATTGATGATACATTACAGTTTTCCTTTCCTTTAGCTACTTGTAAGTCAGATCGACCAGGTCAATTAAATAACATTAATTTTACGGGTTTTTTTTTCAGTTATTATTTTTCTGCTTCAACTTTTTGACTTACATGTCATCTGAAGAATTCTCAGTTTCAAACAAAAGGTAAGAGTTACATTTAAACTGTGATTGATGATACATTACAGTTTTCCTTTCCTTTAGCTACTTGTAAGTCAGATCGACCAGGTTAATTAAATAACATTAATGTTACGGGTTTTTTTTTTCGGATATTATTTTTCTGCTTCAACTTTATGACTTACATGTCATCTGAAGAATTCTCAGTTTCAAACAAAAGGTAAGAGTTACATTTAAACTGTGATTGATGGTATATATACCTTTATCAAACTAAGATAGATGGTACATGTACCGTTATCAAACTGTGATTGTTGGTACATGAACCTTTAACAAACTGTTATTGATGGTACATGTGCCTTTAACAAACTGTTATTGATGGTACATGTGCCTTTAACAAACTGTTATTGATGGTACATGTGCCTTTAACAAACTGTGTTTGATGGTACATGTACTTTTATCAAACTGTGATTGATGGGAAATGTACCTTTATCAAACAGTGATTGATGGTACAGTTTCCTTTAACAAACTGTTATTGATGGTACATGTGCCTTTAACAAACTGTGATGATGGTACATGTACTTTTATCAAACTGAAAATGAATCTGTGAAAGTTGCATCATAATCGTAAAAATCCTTCACAAAAATGGTTGAAATGGAGTTAAACCCAACTTCATCGAGCTCGGATTACTCAAATACCCCTCACTGTCAAACAGTTTGTGCATTCTCTTTATAAAGTTCCCCCGGATTAGCCGAACCGTTATTCCTTGAATACCTAGTATTCCTCGAACAAAATTGAGTTCCCGACTCTTCATGGTCATAGTAGTAATCCTATCTATGACCATGAAGAGTCGGGAACTCAATTTTGTACGAGGAATACTAGGTATTCAAGGAATAACGGTTCGGCTAATCCGGGGTAACTTTATAAAGAGTATGCACAAACTGTTTGACAGTGACGGGTATTTGAGTAATCCGAGTTCGAGGAAGTGGGGTTTAACTGCTTTTAAACCATTTTTGAGAAGTATTTTTACGACTATGATTCAACTTTCGCAGATTTATTTTCAGCTTGATAAAGGTACATGTAACATCAATCACAGTTTAAATGTAACTCTTACCTTTTGTTTGAAACTGAGAATTCTTCAGATGACATGTAAGTCATAAAGTTGAAGCAGAAAAATAATATCTGAAAAAAAAACCTGTAACATTAATGTTATTTAATTGACCTGGTCGATCTGACTTACCAGTAGCTAAAGGAAAGGAAAACTGTACATTCCATTGTTTCAACAGTGATGATTTAATATACGAGATGAATACCATAATAAAAGCTTTTACCATTAATATGTAATACATGCGGTAAATTACAAAACAAGTTTGCTGACAATAATCATTTTTATCATCAAGAAAAAGTTTCATAATAAGCACCAATATATGTTAAGAAAATGAAATCAATAACAAAAATATCCACTTTACCTCTTCTCCTTTGTTCACTCTGTCTGGTAAACTGTGTCTGAAAAATGAGATAATAAATTGAAGACAACACCATACCTAAGTTTATAAAGAATTGGTGGTGGGAACTTTTTGTATTTAAACACATATGTAAAAATAAAAAGTCCCAAACTTTGATTTTGTGCCTACACAACATCTTGCATAATAACTCTTAATTGCACATTCATCTGTCGGAGATGTCAATAACGTCATAGCAAATCATGAAAATCATGTCACAGAATGTTGCTGACCAATATGCTGTTCCAAATATATATGTAGTTCATTGTGTTGTAACAATCTGTTTTTATTTTAAAGAGTTATCTAATATTCAAAATGCCATCTCTGTCTACATGCCTAGCAGTCTTTATATATATATATATGCTTCAAACAAGTAAATCTTTCTTTGAAAGCGAAAGCTAAATAAAAAAGCAAATTAATTTTGTTTACCCGAAGAGGTACCAGTCATAGGCGAGTGTGAGGTAGAGTATTTCTGTGGGATTGAGAGAAGCGTGAGCGACACCGTCAGCCCAGAGGGAGATCCTGAGAAGGGAGATAAACATGGGCGTCCGGTCCCAGCCCGATATACAGTGGACTAGCACTCCAGTGTCACCTGAAAAGTACACAAGAATAGTCGACTGCTGTCACAAATACATTCAGAATATTTCTAAACATTTTCTTCAGGTTGGTAAGTTTGGATTATGAGAAGTTCTTTTTACACAACCAATACACTTTTCTATGTGATATTTCGATGGCTAGTATGATATGTACACTGTCACCTTCATCAGACAAATGACCAGTGAAGCGTATGTACACAAAGGTGTATAATGTGAACGAGCTGTCCAAAAAATCTTTAATACAAATATTTTACAGTAACCATAATAGCCGTTTATTATATTTGATACAAAATAAAATCAACAACATGAGCATGATGAAATTTTCAAACTTATATTAGTTTTTAATCCTATATTAATTTAGTGGTATTGTTCAATAAATGTTGTGAGAGGAGTGAATTAAAAACTTTACAGAATTGGACACTATATTACACAAAAATAAACACCGCAGGGCGATAACATCTGGCCCAACAAGAGTGATTAATAGAAGTTGAAATAACTTGTTTCATAATGGTTGTAAAATGAATAAACTTTATACAGTATGTATTTGTTTCTTCTCGATCAGTCATGTTTCAGTTTGCTTTGCCCTCCTGAAACATGATAAACCTCAGAGAAACGAAGATTTGTGTTTCCCTGCAGTAAGGGCTGTAACTGTTTAGTTTGTTTGTTTGTTTGATTTTGTTTAACGTCCTATTAACAGCTAAGGTCATTTAAGGACGGCCTCCCCTGGGTGCAAGATGCATGCGTGTAGTGTATGTGTGTGTATATTGGGAGGCTGCGATATGTTCGTGTTTGTCTCCTTGTGATAGCGCGAAACTGATGCCTACTTTATAGTGCTACCTCACTGAAACATTCTGCCGAAGACACCCAGCAGGACGCCCCACCCGGTCACATTATACTGACAACGGGCGAACCAGTCGTCCCACTCCTAATTTGCTGAGCGTTAAGCAGGAGTATAAACTACCATTTTTAAAGACTTTGGTATGTCTCGGCCAGGGGACAGAACCCAAAGCCTTCCTCACAGGGGCGAACGCTCAACAAATGGCCAAAAGTGAGGCATTGTCAAGGGAGACATTAGGAAGAAGAAAGTTATTTAGAAAGGAGAGAAGAGATAAGGTCCCAAATTTAGTCGCCTCTTACGATCATGCAATTGGGGGCAGCAGGTACAATTCTTACGCCCTACCTGCAGGGTCATGTAACTGTTTAGTGTCACTTGAGAAACACTGCAGTAAGGGCTGTAACTGTTTAGTGTCACTTGATAAACACTGCATTAAGGGCTGTAACTGTTTAGTGTCACTTGATAAACACTGCAGTAAGGGCTGTAACTGTTTAGTGTCACTTGAGAAACACTGCAGTAAGGGCTGTAAGTGTTTAGTGTCACTTGAGAAACAGACTACTAAGGCTAATCATGATTCATTCCAATAGAAAATAAGTAAATTAAATCAACTTTTTAGTTACCTTCAATCAAAATATGAAGCAGCAGTTTCAAGTAGTTCTGAGTGAGACGAATTAAATCCCAGCTCTGAAACAAAAAAATACATCTGATACATACACTAGTTTCAAAGGTTAAAATACTTAAAGAAAAAAAAAACACTTCTGAAAACTTTCAACACACAAAATATTTTGATTGTTATCCAATTTTTCAGCCTGAATTTGGTTGTGTTTCCTCAAAAAATTATCCTAAAAATATTTAAAATGTATCCACGTAGATGATTTTAAGTTGTAAAATTGAAATGAAATTTAACCTGCTTCAAAGGTAAATATCATACAAGATTATCATGAATTTAGTTTATTATACATAGGTTTTCATAGGTATAGATATAATATCCAAAAGTGTAGAATTTGGGGTGTAAACCAAGGCATATCCCATACCTACATGTAATTTAAAGACTTCTTGATTCCACCTCTTAATCCAGATTTTTTTTATAATTATGTAGATGTTAGAGAAATTGATGTATTATTAGGTGACCTACCCTGTACTTCCTCCAGTCTATCCCCACCTGTGCTAACAGGGGGTCGTCAGGAATGTCCAGCACCGCATCTACATAGTTCTGTAAACAGATATCAGCATGATTTACATTTTTCTTTTGGCTTTTATCACTTGTGACATTAGCCAGAGTTTCCTCTGGCCCTGACACCAGAGTAAAGACATTTTGAGATAGAAGTCTAGTCACATCAGACATCAATGTGTCAAAATGTCCATATTTCAGTGAATGTCATTAAAAAAAAGAATTACAAGCCTGCAAATTTAATCAGAAGCCAGTTGTTGAATAAATCAGTTATTTTTTTTAAGTGCAATATAAAAGATCAGCAAAATAAAAAGGTCCAAGATAAAACAAAATCACTATCTTGTTGTGCTCCTCTTTATTAGAAATGCTTAACAAACTAACTATTTACTCAAACTGATTAAAAAATATTTAGTCAGTATGCAATATCATTTTTCTTGAACCCCAATTTAATGGTTGACTTAATTGACATTGATGTGGTCAACAAAGCAAATAGAATATGGGAACCATCTGAAGAACTTGCACATATTTAGGTTATACAACATTCTTTCCCTTGTAAGGCCACATCTGGAATATGTGGCCTGTGTATGGAATCCATATTTACAAACATATATAAATGAAATAGAAAATGTACAGAGAAGATCAACAAGCAATTACTGGGAATGAAAGATCTACCAGTTAAGCTATGAAAACAGACGGAGGATTCTGAAATCACCAACACTGAAACATAGGAGGTTGAGAGGAGATATGATCCAAGTATATAAATTAACACATGGAGGATATAATTGAGTTCTATACAATTAACACATGGAGGATATAATTGAGTTCTATACAATTAACACATGGAGGATATAATTGAGTTCTATACAATTAACACATGGAGGATATAATTGAGTTCTATACAATTAATTCTGGAATGTTATTTAACCAACCTACCTGACTCCAGTCAAATGTCATTGTCTCTCCCAGATAGGAGTTATCTTTCCATTCCTTGAAGAATTCACAACCTAAAAGAAATTGTTTTCCATGTTATTTGTATTCATACTTATTTAACTATTCCTAGTTTCTAAGATCTGATGATTTTATCTAAAAGAACATCTCAAAATATGTCATTTAAAGGCGTGAACATTTCCGTAATGTGTTCATACACACATTTTATTATGTAATTTAATTCTCAGCACACGCTATCTTCCCAGTGAAAATTTTAAGAAGTTGGCCAGTATTTGAGTTCAAGTGGGCAAGAAAGGATTCAAACCCTGAACTTCAGAAAGATATACTATCGCTCTAACCGATCGAGCTACCTGATCAACAGTAGTGACTCCAACCCTATCCAAGTGAAGGTTAAGGGGAGGTAACTGTATATAGGTAAAATCACAGTGCAGTGGGACTGGGACCTTGTTGAGACAACATGTATATATGTTAACACGGTATGATACAAACCTGGGTAGGGTATTGACAATATACAGAAGTCTGCATATCTGTTTTCTTTGTCGACCTTTTCTGATGATGTGATGCTGAAAACGTAAAACGATGTTTTATATAATTCTTTGCTATAGAAAGACAAATGAAAGATAGTCTAAAATGAAATTGAAAAAACTGTTTTTTAATTATAAATTTCAATATATACCGGTAGGTTATCCATACAGTTTTGTCTATAACATCTTTTGTTTTAATTTGTTTGTTGTGATTGGTTAGAGAGCAATTTAGTAGTTGCCACTGGTTTGGAGGAAAAGTGCTTTCTGAGATGCTTCTTATAAACAGTTCAATTCCATTTTCAAAAAAAAGTGAAAAAATATGAGTACAATGACTCCAGAACAAGTTTTTCATAGAACACATTAATCTTAGTTTGTCAAAAATATGTTTAACGTGGTTATATGGTAGCTTTAATTTTCTGATCACGTTGAACGAATAAAGTTCTAGTTCTATCATTACCAGGTAATACATATTTTTGTTTGAGTATCTATTGAATATACATGCAACCAGTGATTAGCTCATGATCTGCTGCTGTCTATTACATTTTGCAGTCTATAGCACAACATTACCCAACTTCACCAAACAGAATAAAATGTCTCACTTTAAGCCAAATTTCACTTTTTTCTTTTCGACCATTAGGTCACATATGTATCCCACAGAGAACTCTTTCAGCAGTTTTATGTCCTGTCCCCTGTAGCGATCAAACATCTGCATCTCTCCAGAGCTGGGTGTAGGGCCAGGTCCTGGAGCGGACATGTTGGGCGAGGCCTCACTTCCTGTTATAGGACAAGATGCGAGACTCAGCAGTGTGCAAAGTAAGTGGTAGCTTTGTAGCCCCATTAGTAAGTGGTAGCTTTGTAGCCCCATTAGTAAGTGGTAGCTTTGTAGTCCAATTCTATGATGAAATACCTTTATATACATTTTGACTTGTTTTAATAAACATCAACCACCAACAAGTCATCTACACATTTGAATTTGTCTTTTGTTAAAATTGTAAAATTTCTGGCATTAATCAAACTATTCATATAAATTTCCAATTTTAGGGCAGGAAACCAGCTACAGAACATTCCTACTCATTTCAGGTTGTTCATCCATTAAATGCCCACCAAAAATGAACAATTAAGGTTGGAAATGCATCTTTTTAACATTTATGAGGGTATTGCAACACAGTTCTGTTCAAACATATTCCATGATATGCGCTAGCGCATCTTGGAGAATGTGTTTTAACGGATCCTCATAAATGTTAAAAAGATGTATTTCCAACTTTATATTTACATTTTATTACATTTACTTTCATTATTTGAAATTAAGAAAAACATTTGTTTTCATGAGAAAAAGCAATACACCATCCTGAAAACAACATTAACTGAACAGTGAGGTCAGAGGTCATATAACGGTACATGTAGTACGTTTGATATTACTACACACTTGCTTTTGTTGAATCATAACAACATTTTGAGTTGGTACTGTTATCTAGAGGGACTGTTATCTAGAGGGACTGCAACACAAAGAACCATTGCCTTATCCTTGCCCGAATATACATATTCTTAAATAGCCTTACAGAGGTCACAAGAATCATTGCCTTATCCTTGCCCGAACATTCATATCATCTTAAATAGCCTTACAGAGGTCACAAGAATCGTTCCCTTATCCTTGCCCGAATATACATATTATCTTAAATAGCCTTACAGAGGTCACAAGAATCAATGCCTTATCATTTACCGAACATACATATTATCTTAAATAGCCTTACAGAGGTCACAAGAATCATTGCCTTATCCTTGCCCGAATAAACATATTATCTTAAATAGCCTTACATAGGTCACAAGAATCATTGCCTTATCCTTGCCTGAATATACATATCATCTTAAATAGCCTTACAGAGGTCACAAGAATCATTGCCTTATCCTTGCCTGAATATACATATCATCTTAAATAGCCTTACAGAGGTCACAAGAATCATTGCCTTATCCTTGCTCGAATATACATATTCTTAAATAGCCTTACAGAGGTCACAAGAATCGTTCCCTTATCCTTGCCTAAATATACATATTATCTTAAATAGCCTTACAGAGGTCACAAGAATCATTGCCTTATCCTTGCCCGAATATACATATTATCTTAAATAGCCGTAAGTGTTTACTAAGTGCATAAGGAACAACTTACCATATTTATCCTGCAGTAAACCAAGGGGGCCAACACATAATCTCTGACTTAAATACACTTTGTTGGCATCTCTTCTGAACTTCAATACTAACGGGTGGGCTTATTTAATACCAGGTATATATGAGCTTTTTGACACACAAACAACTTATCAAGTTAGAAGTGTTATTACCTGGAGGACCAGAAAACAGAAAGTCCAGTCCCTGTCGTCCATACATCTCGGCCCCACCGGACAGGGTGGCCGATCTACATACATGCTGAAACACATTTCAAACACTTTAATTTTGGACTATAAATGACAGACTTGAAAGGACATTTGCTTTTTTCTGTGTTAAAAATCTGTAAATCATATTGTGAAATATATTCATTTTTCAAATGAATCAGATTGAAAATATTTTAAAATGTGTCACAATGTTTAATCTATTTATCAATTTCATTTATTATATATGTGCATTATCCTAGTATTTTAAAATGGCAATTATACTTTTGCTTTTTATTAAACTACAAGCTTTTTTCTTTTTTAAATTGTCTGTCGAGCTGAGGAAAGTGATATTATACAATTTGATTTTTTCTCAAATATGATCATTCATTTTAAGATTTATTTCATTATTATGTAATCTTACTGTAATCTATAGATAGTTTTGATGTAAAGCTGTCCATGCAGGTTATAACATTAATAAGATTTCCTATTGCTTCCTATATATCAAGACACTACTTCCTGGTAAATAGGAAGTTAATCATTCATCATGTTAAATTTGTCGTGTTTATACTATGTATAGTCATGATCACAAGTCTGTGTTGATATGGAGCCCTGACGACAAGCATTAAAGCTGCACATGAGTCTGTTGACAGGTGAATGTCGTTAACACAAACACACATTAATGACAGTGAAATATTCACATATTTTTTTCTGGATTGCTAATTGATGGTTCTTAAAACTTGCAATCTCAGATTGAAAGTATTGAATACCTTTCCTTCATACAGAATGACAGGCACTGCAAACCTGGAGCGACATCTGGCATAGCGCGCATGTTTCACCAGCTCCCGTAACTTCTCCACATCGTAGAAGCTCTGCACACTGCCAACAACAGACAATCCATGAAGCATGCAAATGTACATGTAAACAACCAATATAGGCTAAACATGGGAACTTGTACATGACTTCATCAACACAAATCTTATATTTATACCAACATTGCAAATGCATAACATGTATATACAAATTGTCATTTATTTCTTAATTACCTGTAACATGTCAATAAATTTTGAGGTAAATAGCAATTATACATCTGTAATGCTGTCATCTATAATTTCTTAATTAACATGTTTATAAATTTTGAGGTAAATAACAATTATGTGTAATTATACATGTGTATCAACTTTTAATTTCATATTCCGACACCATAAAGGACTTATTAGTCGATAACAATAAAATATATTGTAAAAATCTTCTGAACATACTCTTCCTGTTTCCTTGACTGTTTTTCTGCCTCTGTCAATTGGTATTCCAGCATGACCAACTTGCTGGGGTAATGACCGCACAGCTCTCCATTGAAATTTGTTATCACCTGACCATGGCAAAAACATTTGCTTAAAAATCAAGTATGGAATCAAGTATGGATATCCAGATCCCTAGGAAAGCTTAAAAATAAACTCTTTCTTGTCAAGTCTGTGTCACTAAACATATCTATGTTTGTAGATTTTGAAAGATATTCACACTCATAATCAGCTGAGCCGGATATTCCAGTCATCTCTGCAATTTGTTTCCAGCAAAAGTAGCTCAATGATAAAAAGCTGGATTAATTATTGGGTCACTTTTTAAATATTGAAAAGAGGAAACACATCAGCAACTTGAATGGCAACTTGATAATATAATCTATCTGGATTATGTGGCTCAACAAAGGCATTGTAAATAACAAATTTAACTAGGGGTATCTGGAGCAGACTTAACTAGGGGTATCTGGAGCAGACTTAACTAGGGGGATCTGGAGCAGACTTAACTAGGGGGTATCTGGCGCAGACTTAACTAGGGGGTATCTGGAGCAGACTTAGCTAGGGGGTATCTGGAGCAGACTTAACTAGGGGTATCTAGAGCAGACTTAACTAGGGGGTATCTGGAGCAGGCTTAACTAGGGGTATCTGGAGCAGACTTAACTAAGGGGTATCTGGAGCAGACTTAACTAGGGGGTAGCTGGAGCAGACTTAACTAGGGGGTATCTGGAGCAGGCTTAACTAGGGGTATCTGGAGCAGACTTAACAAAGGGGTATCTGGAGCAGACTTAACTAGGGGTATCTAGAGCAGACTTAACTAGGGGGTATCTGGAGCAGACTTACCTAGGGGGTATCTGGAGCAGACTTAACTAGGGGTATCTAGAGCAGACTTAACTAGGGGGTATCTGGAGCAGACTTACCTAGGGGGTATCTGGAGCAGACTTAACTAGGGGGTATCTGGAGCAGAAATACTCCAGGAAGAATAGCTGACTCACAAATTCTTTCTTCATGCACATATATATAGACACATACATTTTGATGCAGTTTGACTATGCTAAGATGTTACAAATAATCTAACAAACAGTTCAAGAGCCTGAGGAGTTGTATGTAAAAGGATTCTGGAGCAGAAATTTTAACTTTCAAGGGCCATAAATATAACTCAAGGAAAAATATCTTTATCGCATATTCCTTTCTTAATGCAAATTTTCATACAATGTACGTATACGTGTACATACGGTGTACCAATGCAAATTATCACAATAGATCCAACACACAGTTTAGGAGGAATTGCGCTTACAAGGATTGATATGGACAGATGAACGGGAAGCATGGTTCCTATATACCCCCACCACCAAACTTTGTTTGTGGGGGTATATAAATATATTTTAATTCATTTTTTTTCCAGAAATAATGTAATCTACGGGGTAGTTAATATTTTGAGGACACGAAGCAAGCATCAACAACATATTCCATTTATCTTTAACAAGAGAAGACTTATTTCTTGTCAAATGAATATATACGAGTATCTGTGATCATGAATGTAAGCTTTGATATTTAAAACATCATGAACTGAATTAATCGCACATCATTGCTTTTGTTGAAGCTGTTTTTATAGACAAATATTTGTACTCTTACGTTCAATCATACTACATGTAATATACTTACAGAATATTTGTAATCCCTTGCCATAAGCAATAGACATCTTTCCATAATAAACTCGCCCTGAAAAACACATTTTTTCTATAATTATTATCCTACAATAAAGTAAGTGAAGGAGCATTAACACCCAGAATTCTGTTACAGTAGACATGTTATTGTTGACATGTTTCGGTAGGCCTAGCCTACCATTATCAGAACAGTTTTACAGTAGCATTGTAGCTATATAGAGATAAGGTGCAAATTACAGATCACAATATAATGACATAATGATATTGTTATTTAGATCATGTGAAATAAACAAGTTCTAAACGTGATCTAAATAACAATATCATGATGTACAGTATATATATGGTGACTCGACCCTCTATATGGACTATAAATAAACTTTATCAAACAACAATTGTGTACAGTGAATAGGACAACTGAACATGGGATTATGGATAAAAATGACCCGGATTGAATTATTATACTACGATATAGTGACTTGTGTTTTTAACAAACAGGTTGGGCACAATGATGCATATATATAATAATCCTGCATTTGGGTAGCAGTTACCCATTTTAACAATTTTATTACTGAAATGGGGAACAGTGGCGGATCCAGAGGTTTTTTTTGGGTTTCAGGAACCCCCCCCCCCCAGCCTGAGA